>NC_051848.1:45611606-45639656 GCF_002237135.1 Teleopsis dalmanni
TTTGGCTGACCATACAGCTGTTTCGAGTATTGCCAAATATCCTTCATCAGTGGTCTTGGAAATAATTCTTATATTTAATTATTCGTAAATAATTATTTTTGAGACTGCAAGTACCAGGAATCGAACTCGGGTCCTGCCAAATATGAAGCTCAGAATCAGCGCACCTTAACCAATTGATCCAAAGCCGTACTTGACTTTTTATGTTCGCATATTTTTGCTGGAGTTTTGTTACTTTTGCTATGAAAGTTTTTATTAACAATTTTACTTGCTGTATTTATATATTAGAACGAAATCATAAACCAGCTGTAGAATAATTGAATTAATTAATATAATTAAATTATTAAAATATATAATTAATATTTTATTTTTAATTGTTAAATTTCAAAACTATTCTTTTCGTAGAGGCATTATTTGTTGCATGATTTGTTCTTTCTTATGTATAGAACCTAATCTAGGAACGTAAGGCTGAGAAAGTCATGCTAATGTTACTCCACTAATATAATATATATTAATAACAAAAATTATAAAAAAAAAAAGACAAGAGTATTTAAGAATGGCGCTAGAACTTAAGTATGATTTACAACTGTTTATGAAAGTAATAGTGGTCCTTTTCTAGATAATACTTAATTTTTTAAGAAAACTATCCTAAAGATGGTTCGATAGTTCAGAAGAATATTTTCAATTCCTGTAAATCTATTCTATTATTTCAATATTCAGAAATCGGAATGTTTCGTATTTAAGTTGATGATTACTGTTGCTATCAATCGTTGAATAGATATAAAATACTCCTTTTTTAAGTGCTCCCCTTTTAAGAAAGTAACTCTTCAGTTTAATGCACTAAAAAAATAAACTTATTCATAATAAAAGGTATGAGTCCTGAGGAAATATGTTGGAAGCACAATTCATTGTTTCATTCTTTCTCTTTCATATTTTTTG
Source organism: Teleopsis dalmanni (assembly GCF_002237135.1). NCBI lineage: Eukaryota > Metazoa > Arthropoda > Insecta > Diptera > Diopsidae > Teleopsis > Teleopsis dalmanni. The sequence goes on from NC_051848.1 coordinate 45,612,543, forward strand.
AATGGAAAACAACAATTCGTTTATTTTGTAAGTAAAAAAATTGCCTTTAGCTGATTAAGTTTCGTCTCAGGCTTGTCCTCATAACTTTTTTTTTCAAGAATATACTCATAATCACCAACAGCGATGCTTACATATTTACGTACATACAGTTAAAGTATTTTATGGAAGTTTTGCTACGTTCAGATACTATTTTGAATATGAAATTCTAACTTAACGTTCTTATATTTCAGAAGTAGAAGTAGGTGTATCACAGCTTAATACTACTATAATATGAAGGAATGAAAGGACCCAGTTTGTAAAATCTAACCTACAAACATGCATTTCTGATATGTTTAAATGCTGTAATTTGATTGTTTTTAAATGAAATTATATTCAACAACATTATTCTGTGAGTACATGTATTTCACTGGAAAAAAAATAATTTAATTTCAATACAGATGAAGAAACAACAATAATTACTTAACCAACTTGAGTTTTGCTATTTTATTTCTTATTGCTTTTTTGGCATATGAAATCTAAGTACAATAGGTCATATATTTCAATGATGTTATTATGAAATATATATACAGCTGTTGAAATCGTCAATAGTACAAAGAGATTTAAAAACTGTATTTTTTTCAGTTCTATTTGTAGTTTTTAGAACTCATTAATTTGCAAATATTTCCAATGAATATTTAAATATTTTTAAATCGATTTTCATGTTTGCGTAATTGACATAGTTTGTATCTGAAATACTTTTTTCTATATCAGAAAAATGATTATTGTTATAGATTAAAGATTATTTACTCATACACCATGTATGGTAAAAACATTTTACTGTACTTTTCCACAAAATGCACTGATATTTAATATTCAAGTTGACAACAAAAAATTATTAAATTTACTTATACTCGTATCGATGTTGATTGCATCCAAGTCGATGGCAATGTACAAGAAAATTTTGTAGCTAATAGTAAAACTAAAGGTAAATGCAAAAGTATAGAAGGCGTAATATCAATAATTCAACCCAGAACTATAAGCAAACAATTTACTTAAATATAAGACACAATTCTGGATGACGAATCAATTTCAAGTTGAGATGTTGCAGAAGGTTTCCTTGGCTGAAATGCAGTTTGCTCAAGCACAACTGAACTTTTCAATAAAATTGAATAAATAAATAAAATGAATTCAATTGTGCGCTCCTACCTAACAGCACAAAGAAGAAAGAAGTCCTTAGTAATATATGTCGAGATGACAAAGTGTGATGGCGGCGACCTTTGGAATGGAGTAGGGATGAAGAAACCAAGCTGGGCAGGAGTATTCATAGAATTTGAAAATGAAATATGATTGTAGAATTGCAAACAAATCAAAAAGATTTCACTATTGAATATACAGAAATGTGGGTAAACAATTTTTTTTTATTGAGTTTCATTCACAAAAACGGAGAAAAATATCTTTTATACTATTATATTATAGGAATTTTGATTATTGTTGCATTGTTGCAGGTACAAATATTTTATTGCAAAATAAAATTAATTTCATCCGTGTACGAGCTTTTGCACCTCAATTTAAAATTAATACATTTCAATAACTCGATAATTGCATCAAATAAAAGTTAAGTTTGTAAAGTATTTCCCATTCATTTTATATAAAATAATAATTAATATTGGAATGCTACTAGTACTATGGGTAGAAATAATCAATGATAAATTAATTTGATATAATGATATATAATAATATATTTTAAAATGGTTTGAATATATTTTTAAAGCGGTTATAGTTCACTTTAATAATTTTTATTATACCTTCTGCTCAAAAATTACTCGGATTTTGTAAATAAAACACACAAATTTAAATTTTATTCCAAATTTATTTTATCTCTTTCAAAATATGCTCCTTCTGAAGCGATACACATATTTCAACGCTTAACCCAATCTTGCATACCCTTTTCATAGGCCTGTGCAGGTATGGGTTTTAGTTCCTTTAGAGAATTCTCTTTTACCGATTCAATCGGCTCAAAACGCTTACCACGAGGGGGCAATTTGAGTTTCGGGAATAGGAAAAAGTCGGACGGATCTAGATCTGGTGAATATGGTGCCTGAGCGATGATAGTGGTACCGTATTTGGTCAAAAAATCGCTTACAATAAGAATTTTCTATATTAAAAATCGCTAAATGCACTTAAGGTAGTCTCATATTAACAGTTGCTGTAAACAAACTAATTGACAGATGGTTCTCAAATTTGTACTATATGTTAAGAAATAACGTTTTTTGAAAAAGGTCTATTACTTAAGGAGTAGTTAATATACTTTTTAGCAGTAGGTATTCTATATTTCGACTCTACTTGAGAGTCAACATCAGGATTACGATCTAACATAAATTTAATATTACTAAAACTATAACTATATCATCCTCTTTATTCATTCGTTTAGTATTTTAGTAATATTAATTTATGTTTAGATCGTGATACTGATGTTGACTCTCAAGTAGAGTCGAAATATAGAATATAATAAAAAATATTAAACGTTGAATTATTTAACAAAAAGTGACCTATAGCCGAATTAAAAAATATTTTATATATTTATTATAAAAAAACAGGTCGATAAATAATTTAAAAAAATTTTATAATAAATTTTATAAATAATAAATTTTTTAATAGCATAGAAGGCTCAGAACGAATTTAAGTTCTAATGAAGTCTCTTTGTATGGTCGAGATTGCAATTATGAAAACATAAATAATATATAAAATATATAATAATCCAATATGATCGGTCAATTTATTTTAGTTCTAATACAGATTAACAAACAAAAAAAATTATGTTTCTGTAGAGATTTTTCAGCGCGAAGGACTTAGCAGTCCAGTTTCTTATTCTTAGTTAACTTTAAAATAGTGTAATAGGCCATGTCCCTTCATACAGCCGCTATTCCAACTTCAACTAATGCAAATGAAATGATTGGTATCTTCGCGGACGATATTGTACTACTCGCGACAGATTCCAACATTGACATCACTATAGGTAAGTAAACTGCAAAATAATCTAAACATGGTTTCTGAGTAGTTCTTGTATTGGGGTATAGAAATCAATACAGATAAAACCACACAAGTGACGTATACTAACAGAAAATTTGTGGATTAGCAGTTGCTTCTAGATGTACCAATACGAACAAGGACCAAAGCCAATTATTTTGGAATGACAATAGATCAAAAACTTACTTGGAAACATCACATTATCCAAAAAAGAAATGGAATGAAATAAAAGTGTGGTCAACTATATTAGATGTGAGAACCTAAATCAACACTTTCCTTAAAAAACAAAACAAAACAAAAATCAAGGAGTTAGAATACATACAATCAATAACATTATAACAAATAAAAGCTTGAGTGGAAAAGGTGTTATGGCAAAATCAATATAGTCAGAGTTTTTTTTATTCAACTTAAAAAACATGAGAACTTGGCATATTCAATACTAATAGTTTCTTTTTTATCACTGTAATTCAATTCAAACTGTATACCTCCATGAAGCATTGTATACAAAGAGTTTATCGCTTCTGGTAGTCCCAAAGAATATCAAATATGGATTTGTGGATTGGGACAGACCAAACTAGAGCAACAGAAAAAAAATTGAAAAATGTGAAGACCAAATAACGATATAGTTTAAAAGGCACTAGGATGGAATTGGAAATAAGATAGGGCATATTCTTAGAAGATCAAATAGCAGTATAGCTTAATAGGCACTACGGTGAAATTGTAAATTCAGTAATATAATAGTGACTTTAAATGACACTGAGATGCAGTTCACGATCTGATGAGTCAGAACTTCTTCTACAAGCTCACTGACTTGTAGAAGAACAGTGGAATGCGAATTGAAGAATACAAATTTTTTATGAAATAACATCGCTTTTCATTCCCATCACAAAACTCTATTTAAATCGATAATAGTGATATTCTGTTCCATCTACGAAGAAATAGTTACATACATACATATATACAAGGCATTTTGGAAACAAGGCATTTTAGTATATATCGCTATACCTACATTAACATATTTTGGTTTGAATTTATCTGTATTCCAGACTTACGAACTCTTATTCACTTGATTTTGGGCTTTCCTCCAGGTTTCTAGAGGGAGTATATTAATATGATCGAGAATCTTATCAAATGGGTCTCCAAATACTGCTTTTAGTGTTGTTTCGTTCATAGTTTTGTAAGTTTAAAATATTAACTATTGTAGGTTGTTGAATTATTATTATTATTATGGCATGTTCTGTACAATATTTGATTGTATAAACTTAGCCTATTCACAAAGAGTTTGCACGAAAGTTTTCCAATTTTGCCTATTTCGAGCGATATATCTGAATTCACCTATTGATTTATTCGTTTCATTGTTTAAGGTTCTACACCAAGTATTGCTTGGTCGTCCTAGGTCGTTGAATAATATATTATTTTTGAAGAGATCTGTTAGTTTTCCTGGCAAATTTTATTTAAATAAAAATTCCAATATTATGTATATTTGTGATTTTGCTTAATCACATCCTGATAATTATTTTCTTTTGTGTTCGTATATATACCTACCTCCCGCATTTGTGTTCCTTATTACTATATTTTTTTTATTATATTTCACATTTATTTACCACGTTTTTAATAAATATTTTTTATATATTATTATATACTCTTATTTACATAATAAATTCAATATAAAAAAATTGATTTAAAAACAATTTCGTATAAAGACCAATTTTATATGCTTTTCAATGGCAGTTTTTGCCATTGTCGATGGAAATTCTTACTTTCTTTGACTTTTTGAAATAAAACAAAATAAAATTTTCTTTTATGTCGTTTCATGAAATTTTCATGGTTTCCATAAAAGCAAACGTCTCTTTTCATAAAAAGGTCAAGAATTAAGTAAACAAAGCCATTCAATGGATTAGCGAATTCAGCTAAAATAATGAATTGTTGCAATCAAAAGAATATTTCCATTCTGGCTATTCATTAAATTTCAATGAGCGAAGCAGTAAGCGGCAAACAGTAACTTTTATCATTTTCCTGCAGTGATTTCGGTAGTATTTCACACTTCATTGTGCCCTGGTAAAATAGTGGCAACGCTTCGGCTTATTTCACGCTTCAAAAGTTTCCTAAGAAAAATATACGCTTTTTGTGAAGGTCCCTAATGGAAAAAGAACTTTAGTGTGCTTAAATATTATTTCAATTCATTTGCCTTTTAATAATATACCAATTTCGGCGATTAGGATTGAAGGAACTGAAATAGAAAAACTGAAAGTATTAGAGTCGTTCTCAGACTAATTTAAGTTAATTGAAATCATTTTATAATTAATTTTAATAATAACAAATTGCTTACTGAAAAGGGCGATATAATCATAGCTATGAGATCAAATTATAAAGTTTTATAATAGAATGAGTTATAAACGGATAGTGCCTAGGAGGGTACATAGTACAGTGGTGCAGCTCAAGTGTAATACATCAATACGGCAGTTGTATGTAGCAATTAAAGCCAAATTCCCGATTGGATGAGTTTTTCTTAAAGGATGTAATAATATTAACATTATAGTAATATAGTATGAGGCAATTGAACGGCAATCAATTTAGTCAACCAACTCGCTGTATCCGTCAAACTATTCATGAGACCGTACTTCAATTATTACTTTTGATGGCTGATTTCATTAAAGATATTAAACGTAACTTCACATATTTTATTTGGTATAATTTTTTTGGTGTTTATCACTTATTATAAAAATTGAATTTAAATATCTAGGTAGTAAGAGGGAGCCAACGCGGACATTAAAAATCGAATACGCAAAGCCCGAGCATCCTTCAGCAAACTTACTCGGATCTAGAGATGTCGCACCCTAACTCTAAGTACTATGATTTAAATATTTAACGGATTCGACGTACGTCACGTAAAAGAACAAGTGACATAGCACATACGATATTAATCTGAAATTCGCAAAGACTTAGATCACAATAACGACCACGTAATTCTTGGCGTAGAACCATAAACAATGAAACAAATAAATCAATAGGTGAAGTGAGATATATCGCTAGAAATAGACAAAATTGTAAAACTTTTGTACATAGTCATTTCGAATACCAACACACCATAATAATAATAACTTATAATAAAAGATATGTTTTCTAATATGACACCCTGACCCTCTCGCTATTTATTTGCTTCTATACAGGAATTGGGTGCTCTTCGGGTAGTCAAATTTTAATACTTAAGAGATTCTTTCATATACTTAACGTTATGGTAAATAAATGGTAATTTATAAATTATGTATGATGTACTATAAAATAATAAAAGATGATAATTTAAAGTAACCAAATAAAAAATTTGGTTATTTGATAATTGATAATTGGAGAAAGAATGGCGATTTAAATTCAATTTTCGGTAAATGTGTTATATTAAAAGTTGACAATATTCCACAATATTCAATTGCTTTTTACATTAAATACTATACAAACGCAATGAGAATTATAAATTCTTTTGTAATAAAAGATGCAAATTTTCATAAAGTTGGAGTCACAGTTTGACACATAAATGTTCATTTGAGCAAAAATACAGATATGTTGTGATAACACTGATGAACTTTGTTTACGTACTAGGTTAGTACGAAGATCAAAATATAAAAATAAAATAAAAAATCGTTCCATAAACTAATTATGAAGAAAAAATTGCGATTAAAAATCAATTTTCGGTAAATCTGTTATATTAAAAGTTGACAACATTCCACAATATTCAATTGCTTTTTGCATTAAATACTATACAAACGCAATGAGAATTATAAATTCTTTTGTAATAAAAAATGCAAATTTTCATAAAATTGGAGTCACAGTTTGACACATAAATGTTCATTTGAGCACAAATGCAGATATGTTGTGATAACACTGATGAACTTTGTTCACGTACTAGGTTAATACGAACATCAAAATATAAAAATCAAATAAAAAATCGTTCCATAAACTAATTATGAAGAAAAAATTGCGATTAAAAATCAATTTTCGGTAAATGTGTTATATTAAAAGTTGACAATATTCCACAATATTCAATTGCTTTTTACATTAAATACTATACAAACGCAATGAGAATTATAAATTCTTTTGTAATAAAAAATGCAAGTTTTCATAAGGTTGGAGTCACAGTTTGACACATAAATGTTCATTTGAGCAAAAATGCAGATATGTTGTGATAACACTGATGAACTTTGTTTACGTACTAGGTTAGTACGAAGATCAAAATATAAAAATAAAATAAAAAATCGTTCCATAAACTAATAATGCAGAAAAAATGGCGATTAAAATCAATTTTCGGTAAATGTGTTATATTAAAAGTTGACAACATTCCACAATATTCAATTGCTTTTTACATTAAATACTATACAAACGCAATGAGAATTATAAATTCTTTTGTAATAAAAGATGCAAATTTTCATAAAGTTGGAGTCACAGTTTGACACATAAATGTTCATTTGAGCAAAAATGCAGATATGTTGTGATAACACTGATGAACTTTGTTTACGTACTAGGTTAGTACGAAGATCAAAATATAAAAATAAAATAAAAAATCGTTCCATAAACTAATAATGCAGAAAAAATGGCGATTAAAATCAATTTTCGGTAAATGTGTTATATTAAAAGTTGACAACATTCCACAGTATTCAATTGCTTTTTGCATTAAATACTATACAAACGCAATGAGAATTATAAATTCTTTTGTAATAAAAGATGCAAATTTTCATAAAATTGGAGTCACAGTTTGACACATAAATGTTCATTTGAGCACAAATGCAGATATGTTGTGATAACACTGATGAACTTTGTTCACGTACTAGGTTAATACGAACATCAAAATATAAAAATCAAATAAAAAATCGTTCCATAAACTAATTATGAAGAAAAAATTGCGATTAAAAATCAATTTTCGGTAAATCTGTTATATTAAAAGTTGACAACATTCCACAATATTCAATTGCTTTTTGCATTAAATACTATACAAACGCAATGAGAATTATAAATTCTTTTGTAATAAAAGATGCAAATTTTCATAAAGTTGGAGTCACAGTTTGACACATAAATGTTCATTTGAGCAAAAATGCAGATATGTTGTGATAACACTGATGAACTTTGTTCACGTACTAGGTTAATACGAACATCAAAATATAAAAATCAAATAAAAAATCATTCCATAAACTAATTATGAAGAAAAAATTGCGATTAAAAATCAATTTTCGGTAAATCTGTTATATTAAAAGTTGACAACATTCCACAATATTCAATTGCTTTTTGCATTAAATACTATACAAACGCAATGAGAATTATAAATTCTTTTGTAATAAAAAATGCAAGTTTTCATAAGGTTGGAGTCACATCAAAATATTTTTGAAGACTGAAGAAATTAGGGCCAAGTTGAAATGGTCCGCTTACAATAAATCTAAATTTTGGGTACTTATCAAGAGGATTCATGTGAATACTACAAAGCTCACTGCAGCACTGCTGTTCTCTCTGTTCATTGGTTTATATGAACCCACGTAGAAAAATTGCTTTCTTTGTTTTAATACTTACTGTAGAAGTTGTGAAAACTTGCGTAAAAAAATAAACAACTAAGCATTTTCTCTGTGAATGGCAGGCTCTAGCTTCTAGACGAAATAGGTTTTTTGACTTTTTACCTTTAAGATTTACTAAGTTACTTAAATTGCATAGAATGGACTTAGTTTTTGTCTTTTTATATTAAGTTTTAAAACGGCAAAAAAATCGTTTATTAAGATCAACGCAAAATTAACTGCACAGTAATCAATCAGTGTTTGCAAGTAGAGATATAGTAGCGGCTTTTATTGATATTAGTAGACCTATGTTTGACTCTAATAGTACATTTGAAGATTGTTTTATTTTTCGCACTATAGGTTTATTATGTACATCCAGTTAAATGTTTGTAATGTATTTAACAATTCATAATCAGATGCCAACAACTATCTAAATTAAATGAATTCAGTTATAGAACAAATGATCGAATTCTAGCAGACGGATTACAATATAATCAAAACCGAGCTTAAATTAGTTACTACGTTTTAAAGCAAACAAAATTGAACATTAATTAAAATAGAAAAAAATTAAGAATTAGAAGAGTACGAATAGAAATGAAAAGACAACAACTAAAACTTTAATTAATTTGTTAATTTATAAGTAAAATTGTCAATAAAGCTTTCACAGCAAAAGTAACAAAAGTCCAGAAAAATGTGAGAACATAAAAGTCAAGTACGGCTTTGGGCCAGTTGGTTAAGGTGCGTTGACTCTGAGCTTCAAATTTGGCAGGACACAAGTTCGATTCCTGGTACTTGTAGTCTCGAAAAATTATTTACGAATAATTAAATACAAGAATTATTTCCAAGATCACTGATGATGCGTATTTGGCAATACTCTGTATGGCCAGACAAAAATTCAAATAGACACCATCTGACTTAAAACAGGGGTCTAAAAGTGTTTTGTATATTTTTCAGAATGTTGGTACAAGTTTTTTGAAAGGCTTCTACATCCCAAATATGCTTTGCTTTTATCGGTAAATGCATTTTTTCGAAACGGCAGATTGCAGCAATATTCAGTTTAGGTGAATATGGAGAGTGGTTGAGGGTACACAGGGCATATAATTACTAAAAACTGGACTCACAACAAATTTCTACTTATCAAAAATCTTAACTTATATCGAAAATATCTTCAAAAATAAAATTCGTTGCATTTATACATCGGATTTTAAAAAGAAACAACACTTTAGAAAAAGAGTGTGGGCAGTCCAAAGACTATATAATATATGATATGTGACGGGATATTTAGGAGGGATATAGGAGGGATATTTAAGTTTCAGTAAAACCAAAGCTAACCTTATTTCTAGTTTTAAATTACTTAATTCAAAATAAAAGAAAACGTTATGAAGGCACCGAAAGAAGAGATGAGTAGGAAAATAAAAAAATATAAAATTCAAAATAAAAACGAAGAACATAAATATTCGCAATAGGGCAAGCAGAAAAGAATAGTTGAAGAGTGTAAAATTTTTGCAGCTCTAGTCCTAAATTGAGCAACATATGAATCACATGGAAAGTTTCAAAAGCGAAAACGTATGCAAGTGTGTGTGAATATGAAAAGCTCAATTGCAGTCCGCGCTTATACAGAGCCATAATGCGTCCACATACATACACACACATAGACGCTCAAAATGCATGTGTAAGTAAGGTTTTGAATGCTGTTTTAAAGAAAAAGAAAAACAACAAAAGTCCAAAATAGGGCCAAAAAAATTTTTGCATTTGGACTACCAAGTGCACATTCTCAAACACAGATTTTGGGTATGTGTGGGTATGTGCAAATTTGGGACCCTAGCGTTGTTTGCCTACGCATAAATTTTTATAAATATGCATTCAATGTGTGTGTACACAAATAGTCTTTGTAAAAAATGTAAATTATCCGAATAGGAATTCGTGTAAATGTGCGAGTTTGTGTGTATGTGTGTGCTTGCTGCGCCGATAGAATTTGTAACCCAGTCAAAAGTTAACCAAAAATGTAGTTAACTTCCAACATAAAGTTTTTTATGTTTTATTTAAACATTTTTGTTTTTGTTTATTATAAGAAGAGAATGGTGCGCTTTGACCTGTTGTGATATCATTGCACAGAGTGCCCTAAGCCAATCTGAAAAATTTGAGACTATTGACAAGTTTAATAATATTACTTCGCTCAAGGTTAGGCTAAGTAAGGTTAGGTTCGACCTAATTTAGGCCTATTGGCCCATATTTTTACCATATAAAAAACTCAAAGGTTTAAAAACCACCTTGGTGAAAACCATTAATAAACTTTAAAATACTTTTTCGAAACAGGTTCTGGATTTGGCCAAGATCTTCAAAACAGAAAACTAGGGCAGTAACAAAGAAAGTTTAAAAAACTTTTCACGTTCTCTCTGCAAATGCAACAGGAAGGACTAACTCGTCAGTACACCTACCATACAACTGATATTTTTTCGGGACATTTTAATGAGAGTGCTGTATTTTTTTGTTGACCTCAGTTTAGTAATTTCTAAAACAATGGATTAAAGTAGATATGGAGATACTGCATCTCTGCTGCAGTGGCACCTCTGCTGCAGTGTCTCTCCATTTATTATTGTAGTATCCATCAATTATTATTAACTGGTATGGTAAATTTAAACACTGATGATATCAAATCTTTAAAGCATGAAAAATCGGGAATTGTTCCGGAAAATGTTATAAAGTTCATAAATTTATAACAAAATAGTCATATCAGATCATATGCTGAAGTTACTTATCTTGACTGACACCTCACAAATATTTAAAGATAGTGTGTTTATAATTTTCAATGAAAATTTTACTGTAGCAAATTTTTTCATGGAACAAGTGCGATGTTTGTGCATGCCCAATAAAAAAAAAACACAACGTAAGTCAATGGAAATTATAGCTAGATTAGTTAATTATGAATAAAATTGCTTAATCGGAAACCTGCTATCTTTGTCTGATTGAAAGTGACAACTGGTTTTTTGCAGACGTTAAAAAATCGTTAGGGAAAGAAATGTTGGTTATATTAACTGAATTATAGTTAGAATTGCTTCATTGTCCGCCATATTGTCCAAATACAGGGAAAGAAAATTGGTCCAAAAAAAAAGTGGTGTCAAAAGATGAGGTCCATCTTAAGAGCAAGATGGACAACCAATCGTTGTACAAAAAAATATTAAAATGATTGTATCACTCTTGAAGGAGAGTATCTTAAGGAATAAGATCGAATTTCTTATAAAAAAATTTTATTTGTAGCTTGACTAAATATCGATAGAGTCCCTAGTTACGTTAAGCAGTATTAAATTTAATTGTTTGATTAGTTAAATTGTTTGTTCTATGATATACGAGTATATAGAATATATTAAATATTATATACAAATCGAATATGAAACTTTAATATACTTGGTCGGTTGCAGTGGCAGGTCAGCAGATCTCAATTAGCGATTTTCCTCGCAAGAAATTTCAAGTTATAGAAGGACAAAAACTAATTCCAATTCCCTAAATTTAGATAATTTGACAGACCTTTTATCCTTGCCGATAAACAGTCTGACAAATTGTGAAAAAAGAAATCCAGAGACGGGTATTTACATAGAAAATGCTTAATTGCTTCTTTGTACTGCAATATACTTAATGCAATAGGTTTTATTACAATACATTCATACACTAATTTCAATACTGAAGATTCATTTATCCAATATAGGTAGTTCAAAGTAGTATCAAAAATCTAAAATATTCTCACTGGGATTTCTACAAAATACTGACTCTTTAAAGCACTAACCGAATTTTTTTATTCATATACACTTTGTTCCCTATTGCGAAAAAGAGTGGTGAAAAAAGAAAGAAAAACAACAGAAAGAATTACATTTGAAATGAATGCGGCCCTATTAAACTCCAGTTACTCATATTTTCCTTTTTTGTGAATCGTCTGCTGTTCCTTCCTTCCATTTACATGGAATGTATATGGTTGAAAGCGCGCGCTTTAATGTCAGGACACTGGACTGTGTTAGTGTTTGTCCAAGTGGCTTTGTGCATGTCACTTGCATATTGAATTCGTAAAATTTCACAATTCCGATTTAAAATAGGCTTTTGGTTTTTTATTGCAAACAAGAATTTTTGTCCTTCTGTAGGTGAATGTCAATGTGTGCGCTCCTATTTGTAGTAACTGTTTTAGTTCAAGTCCTTTTTCCTGTAAATATATGAACACGAGCCCGGGCATTAGAAGCATTTTCATTTTCTTCATGTTTGCGTTGGCTTGCTTTCTCAACGGCATTTCATGCATACGTTAGTAGAAATTTATGATAGACGGAAAAAAAAAATTTCATTTTGAAAACTCTGTTTTGAAATGTGTTCAAAAATCTGAGATAAAACTGATAAACACTTTAATTTCAGAAAAAAAACTGTGCAATAAGAACTTAAACCTTCCTCTCCAACTTCTACAGTTAGTAGTACTGTCTGCTCCATTTTTCTTAGAAGACTTTAAGGCATTACTAACATTTTGCATATTTTGTTATTTAAAGTACATATATCGTATAAAATTGTATCGTATTGTATATTGTAAACTTTGTATAAATAATTTGTGATCTTAAAATTTGCTATTTAGTATTTTAACAGTTATATACTTAGGGTAGTACGGAGACAGGTATCATAACATCCCATCTGTTCTTTTAACATATATTCCTCAATCTTTTTAAATAAATCGATTTTTTGAATTTTAAGCATGTGATTTGCATTATCATAGAGGTAGCGATATTTGCTTAAGATAGATGTGGTTTTAGGCTTAATCCTTTTTATAAGATATTTTTATCCAATATAAATATTTTCTCTCTTTAATTTAATTTTACATAATTAAAATTTATATAAAAAACAAGATCGGATTTGTAATTACAATACTTATTTGATAAAAATATATTGATTTTTTACCTGCATCAACCGTTTTATATACTTTGTCTGTAAGACCACATCAACAAACAACAAACACACAGTGCGTTTTATTTTGCTTTACTTAAAAATAAAACGCCCAGCCTGCAACTTATAATTAGTTTTCAAAAATAGCTTTTAACAAAGAGTTTTATATTTGTCTGCAAAAAATAATAATCCTTTTTGTGCGTAGAATAGTCAAAGGCAAATAATAATAATTATTTTTGAGAAACATAATACAAACCATATTAAATTATTATATTTTGAATTTTTTTTGGACACCTTTTTGACCTCATGATCTCAAATTTGGCCGAAATTTTTTTTTATAAACTCCTTTCAAAAAATAAGAAGACCTTTATATCGGAAAAAAATTTTTTGATTTGTTTCCTAGGATATATGGATCCATGGGGTTTTGAGAATTGGCATTGTAGACACATTTTCAAATGGCTATTTATTTACTGCCTTTTAAAGATTAAATTTTAAATTAAATTTTTTCTGTAGATTCTTTAAATTTTATACGGGCTATCATCTTCATTGCTATTGTTCCAGTTATCGTAAGAAATATTGAAAATTTTAAATTTGTGAATTAAAAATAGAGATGACGTGAAACTAATTTGTTTAATAAAAATGCTTCTGAGAACAATAATATCCAAAAAAATAGCATTTTTATCTAAAATCAAAAGATAAGTTCAATTCACAAATAAAAAGTAAACATTTTTGTGTCGTTTTACTTAGAAAATTGATTTAATGGTGTTATGGTGCGTATGAGTAACGTGAATGACGCCTGATAAATTAATTTTTTTTTAATTACTTCTAAAAGCAATATTACACTGGAAATATTTATTTTTTAAGTAGAACTTATTGATTAATCTGAATAAAAAGTGAAAAAGAAAAATTTATATGACATGTTCTTTTTTTTTTACTGAAGAATCGTTTGATTGTGTTTGGTGTGATGTGACGGATAAATTAATTTTTAAAAATACTTCTAAAGACAATATCGCCCTGAAATTTTTGTGTTTTATGTAGAATTTCATTACTAATCGAAATCAAAAATATTATATAAGAATATATGTAGTATATTCTTTGAAAATGCATTCAATGAAAATATAGTACGCATGCGCTTGATGTGTTTTGCGGGAGAAAAAAAAAATATTAAAATATTTCAAAAAATAATGGTTTCCTGAAAATTTTTATTTCGTAGTAAAATTTAAAACTAAATCTAAATAAAATATAAAAAATGAAAATTTAAAAACTAGTTTTGAGAAAAAAATTTTTTTGAAATTTAACGGTTAATATTAATACTTAAATATAAACAATCTTAATTGTTTAAACAATTTCTTAAAAGCTCAATCAATTATCTTTAAAACGCAATAAATTTCAAGTTTCTACCTTTTATAGAACTTGAGATATAGCCATTTGAAAATGTGTCTACTATGCCAATTCTCAAAACCCCATGGGTCCATATCTCCTAGGAAAAAAATCTCAAAATTTTTTCCCGAGATACGGGTCTTCTTATTTTATGAAAGGAGCTCATAAAAAAAATTTCAGCCAAATCGGAGATCATGATGTCATTTTTTACCAAAATCCGTCCGGTTTGTAAAAGAATGACCCATATACATAGTGACGTCTTGATGGTACATTTTTATTTTATTTATTAAAAAATAAATTAAATAAAACAAATAAATTAAATTAGAACTGCGAAATAAAATCTAATAATTTTTTCTTTTTAATTAAATCTAATTAATTTTCAAATTAATTATTTCTATATTTTAAAGTAAATATAATAGTTTAGAGCAGCAAACGGTGTGGAGATGAGAACTACCATTTTCAAATACTTTCACCGGAACTTTATTAGTTTGCATATTGAATGTGGATATTAGCATAATTTTTTTTTTGTTGTAGATTAAAATAAAAATATATTATTTGTTAGTATTTACCTTTAATTTTCTTTAAATTTATTTGAAATTTTATTTGATGAATTTTTCCCAATTTAAAACTGTAAAAAACTTGACTTCAAATGCGGGCATTAATTCGAATGTGATAACTTTAATATCGAAATAAAAATGATTTAATTATTGATATTATTAGAGAAAAAAAAATTTTTTTTGACATAAAATTTTTTAACTGGCATGCTTAGAAAAACTATTTTTATCAACTAGACCTATATGTTAAGTAATTATATGGTTATTAGGTTGCCGTGATATATTGTTTTATAGTAAAGGATGTATGGAAAACTTAAATTCTTGATCAACACTATAGTTCTATTCAGCCAAATATTTTCGTCTGACTGTATGTTTCAATGCACATATAATAATGTCATCCATACTAAATTATATATTTAACATATGAACGTTTAAATTATATTATGTGATCTATAACGTTGTTTTAACCCCAGTTGTTTTAACCGACCGGTGAGGCTCATGTAGCAGCCAAGGTGGAGAACATAGGACAGAGGCCTCTCTCTAAAAGTGTGACTAGTAAATTAATCGAAAATAATTAAATTAAATAATATCGATGTTAATTTTTTCTTGCCGAGAGTGACGCATCTTTATGATGAAAAGAAAGTATTTAAAAGTTAGACGGATTTGAATAGCAAATTAATTAATTTTTTTTAATTTTATTTTACTTATTTTATTTATTTTATTTATTTTATTTCATTTTATTTATATTTTATATAAAAATTTAATAAATTTTCAAATAATTGTAATTATTTTATTTAATTAATTTGAAGAAATTTTATTCATTTAATGTAATTTAAACGAATTCGATAGCCAAAAAAAGACAAAGACAAAAAATTTATTTAGCGTTGTATGTTCAGCCAAGTTTCAATAGATTAAATAAATTTTTTGTCTTTGTCTTTTCTTTGCTATTCAAACCAGTCTTAATTACATTAAATTAATAAAAATTTTTAGAATTAATTAAATAAAATAATTACAATTATTTGAAAATTTATTAAATTTTTATATAAAATACAAAATATATAGGAAGCTTTTTAAATATAAAGATTCTTTTTTCAATCTTGTACAACATGCAATTGTATTAATCTCGTCAATTCCTAACTTAAATGATCATCTTGATTATATCCAAATTTGCATATTAAATGAAATTTTCCATTAGAAATCCGTAAGTGGCAGATTATTTACACAACTTAATTGAAAAGTATTTTTTCTGTGGCACTTTTAGTTGCGAAAAATGCAAGAATTAAAATCAATTTAAATTGATTTATTCAATTAGAGAGGGGTCCAAATAAAGTAAAACAACGACTCCTGCACCAAAATGATTAGTGCAGTAAAAATATATAAAATGGAGAATATACATATTCGAGGAGTCTCGAGCCAAGAACGGTGATGAGTAGTGGAAACTAATGAAGTGCACTAAAGAGTTCACCACAGCATGTGACAAAAATAAATGAAATCTATGGTTTATTCTGGTGTCGGTAAGCGAATTCTAAGCGTTGACTTGAGTTCTTTTTATTTGTTTGAAATGAAATCGAAGAAATTGCATGTGCGCTAAAAAACGTCACAGATTCCCAAACGAATGTGGGAGAGTTTACTCCATCCTTTCTGTGACAACAACCTGAGTTCTTATGCAACAAAGTTTGGGAAGCCATGAAATGTTTGAAATTTACACAAATACGTTGCACATTCCAAAATAGCTGCAAATTGGATTTCAAGTAAATTTAATTATAAAATTAATTGAAGCAAAAATACAAGAATGTTTTAACAGCAAACACAAAGTTTTAGTTAAAATATCCCCGTACTGCAACTGTATTAGCAAAACTGCGTTCATACTCGTATTTAGAATTCGAAGAAATTCGTATTTAACAACCGTTCAATCCTCAAACACTATTTGCAGTTACTGAAATATTGATCAAATAAAACTTGCTAACAAAAACACTTTTTTCCGATACGAGTGCTTGAAAAATAGATGAGCTCCACATTGCAAGAGATCCTGCGCTAAAAACTACTTTTTGTTCAATTGTAAGAAATTTATTCTTGTAAGTACATTTCCGGTGTAAAATACGATGACTATTAAATTGTTTAATCTGCACTTAATATTTTCCCACTCTGATCCCTGATCTTTGACGAATATTACAGCCAAATTAATTTTTATATACCTTTAACTTTTGTCTTATTCTTGTGCTGAGTGCGGGAAAAGTTTCAAACCGTAAAATTAAGTGGGTGCTTTAACATGATCCTAAGAACTATAATTTATTTAACATATTTTTTAAAATTTTTTTCATTTACCGAAATAATAAAGTGGAAAATAAATATTAATTTTTATTTTACATAAATTAACAGATGAGATAACCAGAAGAGCTTTCGAAGTGGACATACTCGAGGCCGACAATAGAGCAATAGAAATCTCAATGTGTGAACTGTTCAGAAACATAGATGAACTTAGGATTAAGATTAATAGGATAGGATTAATAGTAAACGCTGTGACACTATAGCCAATAAAAAATAAATGATGTACTCGGTATTAATAAACCCGCAGTTAGTGGGTTTATAATGCCCATTAGTGGCAGTATTCCACTAATGTTTTAAAGTTGGCGCATTCTAGCAAATAAACTATGCAGAATTTGTCTTAAAGAAGCTGATGTTGAATCAATTATCAATTACTTCCTATGTCTCTGTTCTGGACTATAGACTCTAATGTGTAGGAGACCGTTATTTTGCTAGCCTAGCGGAGTTAGCGAAAATAAAATTATTGAACCTGTTTATCTTTATCTGTGATACCAAATGATTTATGAAGAATAAGTATAGCGTACCTCCTGCACTCAACTTTAAGGACATCACGATAGGCCTTAATTGTAGTAAGTAGTCACCAAGTGTAAGTACTAACGGACAATAGTCTGCTTAACACGTACCAATTAAACCTTATATAACTGAAAATAGTTTTTAAAAACGATTCTTGATGATCGAATTGCTGGACAATTGGAACTGAGAAATAAAAAGTGGAACAAATAAGGTTAGGCACTTTTATGAGGCTGATTTATTGAAAAATGCTGTTTACAGACTTAGGCATGAAAAACTCTTTTCGGATTGAAAACCATGCTTGCTTAAAAGACATAACATGATGTAGGTCCCTGTTATTATATATGGTAAAGAACCATGTGAGCTTAACACCACAATGTGTTAAATTCATGTAGTAACATGATATGCCAGAAAATGCCTAATTGAAACAAATTCTTTCGGTAACAATTGAAATTATTGTTTACGTTTAGATATAACTTTCTCCTTGTTACAGTAGCCGATTGATAATATGCAATTTGACATCGAATAAAAATAAATGACAACAGCCATTGGTCTCGCGCATTTTTGGGTTTTAACCACAGCCACTACGACACACTCTTATTGGTCAAGACAACCGAAACAATAGACCCCAACCACCGTGTCTGCGGATTTACACCTCCAATTGAGTACTACAAGTGAAACTCACTCAGTATCAGTTATAATACAAACAGTATAGGATGATGCCTGATGATTTTAGTCGTCTTTTACGTCTTTTACCTGTGGTAGAGGACGTCTCCATCTTCGGTGGAAGGACCAGGTGACCAATGATTTGGGGGCGCTCGGTACTACCAACTGGCGACAGCAAGTAACTGATCGGGATGACTGACGTGGGCTACTTGATGCGGTCAAGGATGATGCTCACGTCTGTAATGGCCAACTAAGTAAGTAAGTAAGTGATCTATAAGCAAAATATTTTTAAGACTAATAACTCCAAGAGATACACGCCTACGTATCAGATACTTTCCATTTACTATTAAATTGCTCATTGCAGAAAGATTTGAACAACTCAATATATTTCTAGTTAATTCATAAAAACTTTCAATTCCAAAACTGTCAAAAAATGTAACTCTATACTGCTACTAAACTGTTTATAAATATCATTTAACTCTTACTGAAAAATTTGAAACAAATTAGTTTCATTGTTTAAAATTGCGTAAATTTTTTGATATTTTTAAAGCGCAACAATGAATTCCGAATTTGTGCTTAAATACCTTTTTGTTAGATTGACATCTCTTGTATCCTTGCATCCCCACATCCTCGTATCCTTGTATCCCAGCATCACTTGAGAAGAAATAAATGAAAAACTACAAAAAATCGAATGAAACTGGCTCAGCTGTCAATCTATAAGGGAAATATATGTGTGGATGCGATTTTATCATATGTTTGGATGGCTCATTCCGACAGCAATTGCCGTTAGCATTTAATTACATTCGCGTTTTCGCGTTATTTATTTTTTGAAGCGAGCAGACGTCCGTTTATACTCAACTGGTTGCAATGAAATAAATGACTTGACTGTTTGCTACTGGTGAATTATTTGTAGTTACGTTAGCGTGACAGTCGACTTCCACTCGTGCTACCAACGAATTCCGTTTTCCATACCAACTACCGATAAATGCAGCAAAAATGCACATAAACCCAAATATTCCGTTCATAAATATGCACATACAGGTTTACTTGCAGATGTCTATACATATGGATGCATATATGGATGTGTGTATCTGCCACTAGTCGAATGTGAGGACGGAGTTGAGCTTGTAAGCAATTTGTGCGCTCGTAATACACGTTAACATTCGCCGTACAATGTGCAACATAGTATCCGCATCCGCATCTACTACTGCTGCTACGTTCGATGTATTTCTGGCGATGTCGCTTTGGCCTTTGAAATATGCGCTTTGATATGCATTCCTGATTCCTGAGCTCTGGTGTTTAAGTTGCATGCCTCTTTACCGCAAGTCTGTTAATCTTTTAAGTGTGTTGAAATTGATTTTTTCAATATTTATGAACATTTTGCACACAAACTGTCGGTGTAACTACCAGTTGAAAACAAGAATACAAGAAAACAACAAAACAAGAAACCAATGAAACGAGCAGATACCACCAATTCGCCAATTCACTTAAAAATATGTTAAATAAAAAGCAAATTATTAAGTTAAATCAACATGATAATACTCAAAACACTCCAATAGATTGAACAACAATATTAATTTACTACATTAAACATTTAAAACCTATATTACAATAATTTATTATTGGTTATTTCGTGTCCTAATTAACCCACCCATCCAATTTGCTCTTTTAACCTGTACTCAGTCCTTCTTCATGGCTTAGATATATTTACTATGTTGATGGTAAACCTTTGGTCATTTACTTCACTCTCTTTTCTGCATTCTGAAAGTGGGTTTTCAGCCTCGAACCCGGACGGTTCCTTGCCCGGAATCTATTCTCTATGCATTCCTGAGAGATGATTTTAGTGGGTTCAAGTCTCAAAAACACCCAACTACATACATTGACTGAATCAACAGCGGGGATTTTTTTTGTAGGTGAGGAGGTAGAATGCTTTTTGCACCGTCAAATCAATCGTTGCCGGAATGGTGCCTTTGATTATAGCTCTTTTTTTGGACAACTTTTAGATAGGAGAACGCTGATGTTTACAAGTTTATACCGTAAACCTGCGTTCAGTGTAGAATGCTTTTTCCACCGTCAAATCAACCGTTGCCGGAATGGTGCCTTTGATTATAGCTGTGTAGTATACGGACTAAAAACCTGCATTTTTATCTTTTGGATTGGTCCTCCCGGTTGGATCCCGGTATGGTATCCAACAGCAGATAACAACAAATAGATTCGCCCGATGTGATGCTAATGGGTTTTATAAAAATATTTCTAACTTCAAAGCCCTATAACATATCTCTAAAACTATGAAATATCGATACCATATATCAAAAAACTATGTAGTGAATAAAGTTGATCAGAAAAGCTATATTTGCCCGAAAAATCGGGATCTTGCATAATCTAGAGTATTTAGATATAGAAAATAATATAGGCATAAATATATAGAGAGATATAAATATATATATAGATATAGGTATATATATATATATATATTATTTAGATATATATACAGTTATATATATATCTTATATATATAATTCTTCTGTACGTGTGTTGACAGTGAACTTCTCCTAAACGGCTGAACCGATTTTGATGAAATTTTTTGTGGGTGTTCAAGTGGATTCAAGGAAGGTTTAGATTCACAATTTGGCCCACTGGATAATGTCTTTTTAATTAATTTTTTATTTTTTGTTATCCATATACATTTATATTAGAAATTTAAAATTTATTCATGCTTACTTTGATTTGTTTAAAAAGTTTAAAATCTCTAAAATGAATCGTAAAATTGTATAGCTTAAGTGCATTTAAATTCCGCAGTATATAATAATAATTAAAAAAACGTTATCCAGTGGACCAAATTGTGAATCTAAACCATCCTTGAATTCACTTGAACACATACAAAAAAGAAGAATTATAAAATAACGTACAATAACGTATATATAAAGGTATAAAAGGTATAAATAACGTATAAAAAAAACAATATGAATATGAGTTGGATATCGACTATTCGTCACATTCACGAATTGTAATCGGTGCTATGAACAAACAGTGCCACCACTGTCATGCACTCAAATACAAAGGTGAATCGGCCGGTTTCTGCTGCGCATCTGAAAAAATTGTATTGCCACCATTGAATTCGCCGCTAGAACCATTGAAAGCACTATTGGCTGGAGCTACATCTCAATCTATATTGTTTTTTTCGTAAAATTCGCAAATTCAATTCGTGCTTTCAAATGACATCATTTGGAACAACAAAAATCGTTCAGAATGAGATTGGTCGTAATTTTCAATCAACGCTTAAGATTCAGGGCCAAGTGTATCACCAAATTGGTTCTTTAATGCTGATGCCTAATAATAATCCCAAATTTCTGCAAATCTACTTCATGGATGGAGGAGCAAGAAATTGTGGGTATTTTAGAACCATTTTTAAAAAATCACAACCAGTTGGTCCAGTTGTTCACTACCGTTTCAAACAGACTGCTAAACGACAACTATACAATCGTCATCAAAGTACCATCTGGGCAGCACGCGGGCCGATATAATGCACCGATTATTAATGAAGTTGCAGTTGTTATGGTTGGCGACGCATTTGAACGTCGAGATATACGAATACAACGCAGAGATATACGATTGCAGACAGTCATCGCTCTTACGACGCTTTGCAATATCCATTGATATTTTTTTTCATTTAAAATGTAGTGCTTATAAGGATTTGAAGTAACATGAAAATATTTGTAACATAAGTAGTGCATGTGGACTTTTTGTAGTTCAAAAGAAAAAATCAATTTAAAATAATTTTCGCATTAAAATGCTAAAGGTTAAGTTGAATAACAACAAATATTATAATTCAGCTGAGCCAGGAAAATTAATTGCAAGGGGAAACAACGTTCGCCGGGTCAGCTAGTATATATATATACATAGATATAATTATAGTTATAGATATAAAATTGTTTATAAATAGAGACACCAATATTAGGGAATAGGTGACAAGAAAACACTTTACAGTGGACTTTTATTTAACCCAAATATTAAGCGAACACGGACACTTACAAAAATATTTTCACAGGTTTCAGCTGACAGATAGTCCCAACTCTCTAACGCTGAACATGTGGACCGGGAACTACTTTTTGAGATTCTATGACACCTACTATATTCTAGTAAGATTACACTTAAAATGCGTTGTAGCAGTTTCAAATGGAATGCACTAAGAATGTTCTTAACTCAAATCATGTGAAGCTTACAACATTTCGAAGAACGGCACAAAGTGCTATCGCAGCTCGTATAACCAGAGAAGGCGATTCCAATATGAATATGAGGAGCTGCAGTAACATAACTGCAAGGAAGGCATATGAAAAATGTATATAATTTACTAAATGAGGACAAAAAATAGATGTTTAAGCTTCGTGCTCTACACCCTTTTGACGCAATACTAAATCGGTGATTTCGAGAGGCTTGACTGTCGAGTATCGTAGTGATTTTAGTGAATTGAAATCCACACCGACTTGCGTTTTGAATTGATTTACACCTCGTTAGAAAAAATGTTATGGGCATAGATATAGGTTAAAAATTTTTAGCTTTTGGAGTATTTATGGTAACTATAAATAAGAGTTCGACACAATTTGATTAAATGTATTCGATTGCGGTTAAATAAGACTTGAAGATTTAATACACCAATATCCCCCTTTAGGTAATACTTTTCTGCCAATAATACTATTTTGTTTTCGCTTTCAGTTGAAAACAAATTTGGCATTTTAGACTTAGTGCCAGTCAAGAACTTAATTAAAAACCTCAATTATTTTTGTCCCGATAAAATGTTACTTGCGAAGCGTTAGTTAAATATATTGTGACAAAAATCCGATATATAGTGGCATTATAGCAGCTTAAATATACTAGTAGCCACATAAGAAGAACATTTGAACGGAGTTGAAATTTTAATTAAAAGTTGGTGACCAACGCATATATTCAATTTCCAACACTAAAAGCAGACCTCAACAAAAACTGCGTTAACCTCACATTTTGAAACATTGATTTTTCATTTACATTAATGGCAGCTGCGGCAGGACCTTTTCAAAGTTTACTGCGTGTACCGTATTTAGTCGTAACATGTAATGACAACTACTTCTAGTGCGATGCTGCCTATAATAAACATGGTTATTCGGTTATTCAGTTGACCTTATTTCACATTCTGTAATAATTTAAAATTTTAAGTATATCAAATTCAAATTATATAAATTATATGTATATCAAATTATATTTGAATTAGTTAAAAATGCTTGATAAAATATTATATAGAAAATAAATTTAATAAAAATATATAATTTATGAAAAAAAAAAAAATTCACTAGAATATAAAAAAATAATTAAAATTCAAAAAAATACATAAAAATAAACAGATTGCAAAAAATGGATCAACCACAAACATGGACTTAACAAAGTGTACAATGCGTTGGCAACCTAGTATCCCTCACTGTTACGACAAATTTTTCTAAGAACTTCTAACCTTTCCAATTGCGTGGGTTCAACAGTAAAATTAATAATTCCATATACTTGACTGACGTGGTTGCATTAGTAATATAATGATAATTCAGATAATTTCAGATAATTCATTTGTAATACTCCAATTACAAAAGAAGTCCTTACATCTGAATCACATCAATTAACCAGCAGCGTAACAAATTTTAATCCTTTCCCTGTGTGGTTTTATTGGTAGCATAAATAGTCGTACATAGGTATTTTAGGAACTACCTACATAACTAGACTGGTACGTAAGTCAAGTCACCATGTCTCTGCATCCTTTAAGGATTATTGTTACAAACCCACTTTAGTCCCTTAGACGAGTGGCAGTTAAAAATGCCATCCTATCGTTTGGAGAGATGTTGCTTAATTCCGTTATAAATGGATTGACAGTTGATAAGCACCGAAGTCTGAGTCTGGCGAGACTATCACAGTGACACAGAATCTGTTTCGCTGTTTCCTCTTCTTTGGGTGACAAGCTAAATTAAGCAGTTCTACTAGAGATTGACGTAAAACAATTTCATTTGAATCATGCATTGAAATATATGATAGAATTATTTTTTTCTGATTAGAGAAACCTTCATGTTTGAGCTAACAAAGTTTTGATACATAATAATATTTCAAATTTCAGATTAACAAAGAATTTAATTTTCTGTATTTTTTCAAAACACATTTAGTAATGGAAATTGTTTTTTTTTTTTGAGTAATCGGGTTAACCAAATGGAACCTGAAATTTTTATCAATTTAGTGTATCTATTTATCATATTACTATACTAATGCGTTTAAGTTCTTCGCATATCAACACAACATAAAGACACATTACATATATATATATATATATAAGATATGTGGTATTAATTTAGTCGATTCAACTGTTGAAATAAACATAGGTTATATATCCAAACCATTTCGCTAACCATCTTGCGATTTTATTTAAAAAAAAAAACACCAAAACAATCATCAAAACAATGTCAAAAGTAAAAAAGAAACCTATATCGGAATCACTATCGTAAATGAAAATCAAATCATTAACTTAAAAAAAAAACTATAATTTAATTAACGATGATTCAAACTTAAACTATGGGCTTTCTATATCAGAAGTTTCTAATTGGTTTTCGTATAATAAAATTTCGTTGATGTTGACCAAACAATATTCGGTAATACTTCGACCGAAAAATTCGTAAAAACAGGCATATACATATACGCGTTTAATACAATATTTACCCCTTATTGTAATTCATCCTATTTTCTTGGACAACTTTTAAGTAGTAGAACCCGATACTGACAGTTTTATACATTAAACCTATTTTTAGAGTATTATATCAGAGCACTGTCCACAGGTCTCTACAAGTACAAAACAGTTATATCTAATTTCAAAAAGTTTTCAATATATATTTTTTTGACATTTTCGCGTTTAATACAATATTTACCCTCTATTGGAATTGCACCTCTTTTTTTGGACAACTTTTAGATAGGAGAACGCTGATGTTTACAAGTTTATACCGTAAACCTGCGTTCAGTGTATTATACCCGGGCGCTGTCTACTGCTCTCTACCAGTACAAAATTGTTATATCTAATTTCAAAAAATTTTATATATAAATGTTTTTTGACGTTAACTTGAAAATTTGAAAATTTTTTAACAAAATTATGGGATGGGTATCCAAAAATTTATTTTACTTCTACAAGAAAAGTCAATTATGGGAGTGTGTTATCAGTGTACCCGTAGCGAATGGTAAAATGGTAATTTAAACAAATCTCGTTCCACTAAACAAAATCTAATCAAAGTGATTTGCAGAGATTTTAGACAAAAAGGCGGCATGTAATGAGAAAGCATTTCACCCAAGAGGCACTTTTGCATAATTAACTTGCAAATATCCTAATCCTGCATGCAAATTAATAATTAACTAGCAAATAAAAGCGAAAAATTTGTAATTTTTTTCCCGAACGTTCAAAACGTTAAAAAATAATGTTATTGTAATGATGTTATTGGAAAATATTGCTCATGGCTTTCTCAATTTTGCATTTGCGGAGAAAGGCACAGTGCTGCCTTTTTCTGACTTTTTCTGTTAGAAAATTATTATTATCGTTATCATCGTTATCATCGTTATTGCGAATTGTTCTTTTGATTTTATACTTTATTTTTCGTTTTGTAATTTACATAAGCAAGAATTTTTATTTGCTCCTTAAGGCCAAATTTCCTCCTTTAACTTGATTTCTTAGAGTAACGAAATAATAAATGCTCATTGCATACTTCTTGCGAACGAGCGAAGCGCATCCGCTGCGGAGTACAGTTCCAGAATCGATGCCATCAAACGTTACTCGTATTAAAAATTTAGCATATGTCTTCCAGCAGCAATTTAACTTAATTCACCATCTTATTTTAAGTAGTCACTATTTGAATTTTTAACTTTTATTGTCTTAACGCAGCAAGACGATTCGCTTCCTCTTTTAAATCTGAACATTTTTAATGAAGTAATGCCAAAAATGCTTTTTTGATGTATTCATTTATATTAATTATTTATAATATAAGTTATATTGCAAAATATGACTTTTATTACAACATTTTTATTATTAGTGTTCATTAGGTTAGGTTAGGTCAAGTTAGGTTAGGTTAGGTTAGGTTAGGTTAGGTTAGATGAGGTTAGATTAGGTTAGGTTAGGTTAGGTTAGGTTAGGTTAGGTTAGGTTAGGTTAGGTTAGGTTAGGTTAGGTTAGGTTAGGTTAGGTTAGGTTAGGTTAG
>NC_051848.1:45639676-45639863 GCF_002237135.1 Teleopsis dalmanni
AGATAGATAGATAGATACATAGATAGATAGATAGATAGATAGATAGATAGATAGATAGATAGATAGATAGATAGCTAGATAGATAGATAGATAGATAGATAGATAGATAGATAGATAGATAGATAGATAGATAGATAGATAGATAGATAGATTGATAGATAGATAGATAGATAGATTGATAGATAGA
>NC_051848.1:45639963-45715415 GCF_002237135.1 Teleopsis dalmanni
ATTATTCAACATATGGTAAAGATATCGAATCAAAAAATTAGTTGCATGCAATGATTCAAACTGCATTCAAATAATTATAATTTTTGAATAATAAAGTTTTCAAATGTAGTATTTAACGAATTTAAAAGCGAAATAAATGTGACTCAAATGACAATTGCGAAAACTGCATTCGATGTTTAGTAATTAAAAATACATTAATTTTGTAAAATTTTAAACCGTAACGAAGTTAATGATTTATAATTTCATTTACAAAATTTCAAATATTTACTATTTGTATATATATGAAATTTATAAATATTACAAAAGTAAGAGTTGTAGGAGTAAATTTCTTTCGGAAAAGAACTAATTTTAAAGTACTATTTAATTCCTTTCTATCTAGAAGATTATAAATTTTTCTAATTCTTGTAATATAGGAATAGGTATATATCAGTGTGCTAGATTAATTTGTTAATATACCTACACCTCTTTTAACCCACAGATCATCTTTATAAAAGATCAAGTGGTTTTTCCTTTTTTTATGAAAATTTTAAGTAAAATTTATAATTAATGTAGTTTTCTGATTCTAAATGGCATAAACCGTTTGTAGTTTGAGTTAGCAGCATATTTTATCAATGACTTTGGATTTATTTCGGATACCAATACCTTCTGCCCAAAAAGTATCCGGATTTTGTTGTTTGTTGACTACTCCTTAAGTAATAGACATTTTTCAAAAATTTTTCTTTGTTATGTTGGTACACCCTTTCTTGACATATGGTACAAATTTGAGCGCCATCTGTCAATTTGTTTGTTAACAGCAGCTGTTAATGTGAGACTACCTCAATCGGATTTAGCGATTTTTACTATGGAAAATTCTTGTTGTACGCGATTTTTAGAGCAAATACGGCACCATTGTCATCGCTCAGACACCATATTCGGCAGATCTTGATCCGTGCGACTTTTTACTGTTCCCGAAACTCAAATTGTCCCTTCGTGGTAAGCGTTTTGAGTCGATTGAATCGGTAAAAGAGAATTCGCTGAAGGAACTAAAAGCCATAACTGCACGGGTCTACGAAAAGTGTATGGAAGATTGGGTTAAGCGTTGGCATATGTGTATCGCTTCAGAAGGAACATATTTTGAAGGAGATAAAATAAATTTGGAATAAAATTTAAATTTGTGTGTTTTATTTACAAAATCCGAGTACTTTTTGAGCAGAAGGTATAATAAAAATTATTAAAGTGAACTATAACCGCTTTAAAAATATATTCAAACCATTTTAAAATATATTATTATATATCATTATATCAAATTAATTTATCATTGATTATTTCTACCCATAGTACTAGTAGCATTCCAATATTAATTATTATTTTATATAAAATGAATGGGAAATACTTTACAAACTTAACTTTTATTTGATGCAATTATCGAGTTATTGAAATGTATTAATTTTAAATTGAGGTGCAAAAGCTCGTACACGGATGAAATTAATTTTATTTTGCAATAAAATATTTGTACCTGCAACAATGCAACAATAATCAAAATTCCTATAATATAATAGTATAAAAGATATTTTTCTCCGTTTTTGTGAATGAAACTCAATAAAAAAAAATTGTTTACCCACATTTCTGTATATTCAATAGTGAAATCTTTTTGATTTGTTTGCAATTCTACAATCATATTTCATTTTCAAATTCTATGAATACTCCTGCCCAGCTTGGTTTCTTCATCCCTACTCCATTCCAAAGGTCGCCGCCATCACACTTTGTCATCTCGACATATATTACTAAGGACTTCTTTCTTCTTTGTGCTGTTAGGTAGGAGCGCACAATTGAATTCATTTTATTTATTTATTCAATTTTATTGAAAAGTTCAGTTGTGCTTGAGCAAACTGCATTTCAGCCAAGGAAACCTTCTGCAACATCTCAACTTGAAATTGATTCGTCATCCAGAATTGTGTCTTATATTTAAGTAAATTGTTTGCTTATAGTTCTGGGTTGAATTATTGATATTACGCCTTCTATACTTTTGCATTTACCTTTAGTTTTACTATTAGCTACAAAATTTTCTTGTACATTGCCATCGACTTGGATGCAATCAACATCGATACGAGTATAAGTAAATTTAATAATTTTTTGTTGTCAACTTGAATATTAAATATCAGTGCATTTTGTGGAAAAGTACAGTAAAATGTTTTTACCATACATGGTGTATGAGTAAATAATCTTTAATCTATAACAATAATCATTTTTCTGATATAGAAAAAAGTATTTCAGATACAAACTATGTCAATTACGCAAACATGAAAATCGATTTAAAAATATTTAAATATTCATTGGAAATATTTGCAAATTAATGAGTTCTAAAAACTACAAATAGAACTGAAAAAAATACAGTTTTTAAATCTCTTTGTACTATTGACGATTTCAACAGCTGTATATATATTTCATAATAACATCATTGAAATATATGACCTATTGTACTTAGATTTCATATGCCAAAAAAGCAATAAGAAATAAAATAGCAAAACTCAAGTTGGTTAAGTAATTATTGTTGTTTCTTCATCTGTATTGAAATTAAATTATTTTTTTTCCAGTGAAATACATGTACTCACAGAATAATGTTGTTGAATATAATTTCATTTAAAAACAATCAAATTACAGCATTTAAACATATCAGAAATGCATGTTTGTAGGTTAGATTTTACAAACTGGGTCCTTTCATTCCTTCATATTATAGTAGTATTAAGCTGTGATACACCTACTTCTACTTCTGAAATATAAGAACGTTAAGTTAGAATTTCATATTCAAAATAGTATCTGAACGTAGCAAAACTTCCATAAAATACTTTAACTGTATGTACGTAAATATGTAAGCATCGCTGTTGGTGATTATGAGTATATTCTTGAAAAAAAAAGTTATGAGGACAAGCCTGAGACGAAACTTAATCAGCTAAAGGCAATTTTTTTACTTACAAAATAAACGAATTGTTGTTTTCCATTCAAAAAATATGAAAGAGAAAGAATGAAACAATGAATTGTGCTTCCAACATATTTCCTCAGGACTCATACCTTTTATTATGAATAAGTTTATTTTTTTAGTGCATTAAACTGAAGAGTTACTTTCTTAAAAGGGGAGCACTTAAAAAAGGAGTATTTTATATCTATTCAACGATTGATAGCAACAGTAATCATCAACTTAAATACGAAACATTCCGATTTCTGAATATTGAAATAATAGAATAGATTTACAGGAATTGAAAATATTCTTCTGAACTATCGAACCATCTTTAGGATAGTTTTCTTAAAAAATTAAGTATTATCTAGAAAAGGACCACTATTACTTTCATAAACAGTTGTAAATCATACTTAAGTTCTAGCGCCATTCTTAAATACTCTTGTCTTTTTTTTTTTATAATTTTTGTTATTAATATATATTATATTAGTGGAGTAACATTAGCATGACTTTCTCAGCCTTACGTTCCTAGATTAGGTTCTATACATAAGAAAGAACAAATCATGCAACAAATAATGCCTCTACGAAAAGAATAGTTTTGAAATTTAACAATTAAAAATAAAATATTAATTATATATTTTAATAATTTAATTATATTAATTAATTCAATTATTCTACAGCTGGTTTATGATTTCGTTCTAATATATAAATACAGCAAGTAAAATTGTTAATAAAAACTTTCATAGCAAAAGTAACAAAACTCCAGCAAAAATATGCGAACATAAAAAGTCAAGTACGGCTTTGGATCAGTTGGTTAAGGTGCGCTGATTCTGAGCTTCATATTTGGCCGGACCCGAGTTCGATTCCTGGTACTTGCAGTCTCAAAAATAATTATTTACGAATAATTAAATATAAGAATTATTTCCAAGACCACTGATGAAGGATATTTGGCAATACTCGAAAGAGCTGTATGGTCAGCCAAAAATTCAATTAATTAAAATAATTTAAAAAATAAATTTTTGTTGTTGTTTCACTTCTGTTCGAAAACCTCTTTATATTATATTATTTAATTTATTACCATTCATGTGTATGGTCAATAAACTAATCTATAAGTTGCTTAAAACTACATATCTCATGATATTGAAAAATTTAATCTAACTGAAGTTTTTATCCAAAATCTGCTAATCCTATCGAAAATTAAAAGAATTATAATAACCATGTTTTATTTTTAGAGCATATGGATCATTCTTTTACAAATCAGAAGAATTATGACAAAAAATGACCACACCACCTCCGATTTGATTGAAATATTTCTTTATGCTCTTTTTATAAAATAAGAAGACCTGTATCGGAAAAAAATTTTGAAATTTTTTTTACGTAGGTGTTATGGACCTATAGAGAGAAACTGCGCATTCCCCATGATGCCCACTGCAGAAGTTGTGGAAACCCGCAGGAAAAAGAAACTATAATAGACCTATTAAATTATATAAATTCGGCGGGATGAATTTTGTCTCTACACTTCTATATAAGGGTTCTTGGGAGGAATGTGGTAGTAAAACTGGTCGCTAATAAATCGCTAATAATTGCTAATGAAAAGTTATCTGATGGCCTTTTACTGCAACCAACTAATCAACCATGAACCTATAGAGTTTTGAGAATTGGCATTGTAGACATATTTTTAAACGGCTATATCTCAGGCTATGTAAATGATAGAAACTTGAAATTTTTTGCATTTTAAAGATAAATGACTGAACTTTTAAGAAATAATTTAAACAATTAAGATTGTTTATATTTAAATACTAATATTAACTGTTAAACTCCAAAAAAAAGGTTTTTTCAAATTTATTCCGAAAATTTTCATTTTTTATATTTTATTTATATACAGTATTAAAGTTCGCCGCTTTTGTTGGATGTGCATTTCATTTTGGCTTAAGTTCGCTTAAATTCTTACGTTACGTACAGACTAAATTAGCTTTGAGGCAAAAATAATAATTAATTGTGCATTTTAAAATAAAAAGCAGGGGATGCGATTTATTTGTGCGTGGAAAAGTAAAAGACATTTAATAATATTTTTTTTTTAAATATAATTTAATTATTATTTTTTGAGTTTTATTTTGAAATGTGAACGATAAGAATTATTAATTGATTTTTATTCAATATTTAGTTAAAAACGATTCACAATTTGAAATTTGATTTATAAAATTTTTTTCCTGCAAATTATGATGTATCCATATATTATATTATTATATTATTAATCCTCAATCTATTAACATCAATGTTTTTAAGCTGTATCTATAACTTCATTAACTTTTCAAAAGCAATCGAACCATTTAGATATACTAAGAAGCTAAGGATACCGGATATTGAACATCGTCATTAAGAGTCACATTTCTGAAACTAAATAGTTCGATTGCATTTATTTTCCATAATGAAAGATGAAAATGGAAAACAATATTTTAAACTTTAAAAGTAAAAAGTGCAGATAAAAAATGTGTGCAATGGAAGTGAATAAGCACAAAAATAAAAATCTTTTATATGTTGGAAAAGTTACAAGAACCGTTGTATAAATCACTCATATAATAGGTATTACTCGTACTTTAGGTGTGTCTATTGTAGCTAACGTGCTTTCCCTCGTTCCAAACCCTCCTCACTATGTTTTTAACAAGTTCTCGTTAAACTTTTTTTACGTTTCAGTGCATGCAAAAAGTTAAATTTTCTCATCCATATGCAAAAACCATTCGCCTAAGGCAAGCAACGAAACTTTATGTCGTTACTGCTCCTGCCGTTATTGCCGTTGCTGTTGCTGTTGCTGTTGCCGTTGCTGTTGCCGTTGCAGTTGTTGTTGCTGTTGCCGTTGCAGTTGTTGTTGCTGTTGCTATTGCTTTTGGTACTGGTATTGGTACTCGTACTCGTACTCGCACTGGTACTAGTACTAGTAGTACTGCTGCAGCTGCAGCTGATGATGCTGATGCTGATACTGTTGCTTTTGCTGCTCATATTGTTGCGAATGTTTATGTTGTTGCTGAAAATATGTTTGCTCTTAAAAATACGCAATACCTATGCATTAAGTCATCCTTTTTATATTTTATATTTTATCCTTTTTTATTCGTTTATAGTTATTTTGCTTTCTAGATTCCTTTTAACCTGTGCACTCTATCCCTTATGGTATCCAACAGCTGGGGGGCAGATATATATTTACAATTATGTGAAGTCTGAAACTTTGCAAATAGAAGCAAAAATGACGTTAACGAGTGCATCTCATACTTCAATGTGTATACGCTAATATATGTGTTCGCTTGTACCTATTCAATTAGCGATTGCACTTCCAGTTCCAAAGCATCGTTCGCGTTTAAAACCATTTTTACAGCTAATGGATTGTTATCAAAAAATTCCAGAACAGACAATTTTATGACACACAATTGCACCCGGAAGCGGAATAGTTTAATCAGTTTTATGGACGTGCATATGCCTGCATAAATTTTTTGAATATGAACATATTCGAATCTGCGTGTACTTTTGTAATATAGAAACTATCTCATCTGTGATATACTTACATTATGAAAAGTAATTTCAAATCAAAAATATAAACAACAGAAGCTTTTCCCTCCAAAGGTTCTCGCGGAATTGTTTAACTCGTTCATCAACGGGGTTTGCTATACATAGAGCGGTACGAATATTTGGTAAATGGAAGATAGCAATCTCACAATTATGAGCGCAGAGGGACACATGGTAAAGGCTTTTTTAGATTGACAGACAATAGAAACAATTTTTTAAATGTTGTAAGATTGATAAGTGATGTTAAAAAAAATAGCACGAATTACAAATATTCTAAATATTAAATTATAATTATAAGATAAAGGCTGAGAAACTCATTAATAAATGGATAGATAAGATTAAATGATGATACTGCTTTTGGATTTTCATTCTATTATTATATGTTGTTATTAATTTAAAATAAAAAACTAAAAGCCATAACAAAATTTATTATCTTGTGGAAATATAATTAGATAAATTCAAATTAAGATTTCATATCTCATCAATAATTAAGAATCTTATGACGGATGACAAGAAACCCATTTCGAATAGAAAAGAATAGTAATAGTCTATTCGAATGCAAACGATCTAAAATGACTATAGTATGCAGAAAAGTACGAAAAACCAACAGCTTACAATAATTAAGGTTCAATTAAACACGTATAATTAAAGGCTCTATACCGTTTCCATAAGACCTATATGCTTATACAGCATGACAGTGCTGTAGGGCTTTAAACAAATCCCTGTACTATATGCTGTTTAACAGGGTACAATGTAGTGCTAAACTCTGTATTATTGGTATGTATGACACCAACAATTGCTTTGGATCTAATGCTTCACTTAGTGCTGCTTGATCTTACCTATAAGTAAAAAAATGCCAGCATTATTTGCTCTTGAACTTAAAGGTACTTTACAATTGAATGTCCTACTCCTACACCAGACTATTTAATGTCGAGTTTTCATCTAGAGACACCTGTCTGTCAAACTGTCACAAGCTTATTTAAAGTCCTTAAGTTTAGTCCAATTTACATAGAGAACGGGTTTTGACTGCTTAATATTTCTAAATAAGCTGTCGACGCAGTTTAACATTTCTTTATTCTCGGTTCCCGGTCATAGGGATACTTTCGGCAACTGTAAGGCAGACAGAGTGTTGCTATACTGAATGTCTGATCATAGAGAAAAAAGTGAGAACGAGTTTATAAATAATCTTACAAGGACTAAGTCAGTGACTCAACTGTCTAAGCTAAAGCCTTTATAAGGCTTATTATGGTATTAGTTGATTTTCAACAAGGTTTCTAATCGAAAAATGATTTTTAGTCAAAAAAAAAACACTATTGGCATGACACTCCAGGTAATCGCCAGGCTAAAGAGTTGATGTGTCTATTCAACTACAGCTGAGTGTCCCTCCTTAGTAAAGCAGAATTAAGGTTGTGGATAAATTATCTGACCGACTATTATAGCCTGCATAATCATCTTAATAAGATAAATCTGTCTAAAGAGACATAATGTCGTTTTTACTTAGAAGCGGATAAAGCCTCTAGTTGCATTTTATGTCATTATCTGTGTTATTGATCTGAGTCAGAAGGAGACTGCTAAGTCATAAGTTGTCATCTTCGTTCGAAATTAGGACATCCTTACACCTGACATTGTGGCTTATATATTTAAAAAGTATTCTTATTCTATTCTGTATTCTATCCATATAATATTTGCGTATGTAGTCTTACTTACTTATTTAGTTGGCCATTACAGTCGTTAGTCCTTCTTGGCCGCCTCCAGTGGAATGTGCCAGCCAGTTCGATCCTCGTTTTGCTGCGACCAGTTGATAGAACCAAGTGCTTTCATATTGTTGATCATCTGGTCCTTCTACCGAAAATGCAGACGTCGTCTACCCATCAGCGGGTATCGAATCAAACACCTTTCTTAACGAAGCATTTTCTTCCATTTGCACAACATGTTCAAGTTAGCGAAGACGCTGAATTTTGATGGGCTTAACGGTAATGTCACGGTATAGCTCATATAGCTTATTGTTTCATTTATTTCCATCTAATCTTCTAAAAAATTTTACTCTAGAATGATCCTAACGTCTTCTTATCACTGTTGGTAATTGTCCAAGCTTCTGCACCATACAGCAGAACAGGCATGATAAGAGACTTGTAGAGCTCGATTTTCATTTGTCGAGCGAGGGCTTTATTTCTCAGTTGCACACCTAGCCCGAAGTAGTATTTGTGTACAAGAGTGATTCTTCGCTGAATCTCCACGCTGACTTCATTGTTGGTGTTTACACTGATCCCCAAAAAAAACAAAGTCTTTCACAATTTTGAACTGAGGTACAATTGTCAACAGTATGGAATCACACTTTTAAATAATTTTAAGATTTGTCGATTCTCTTTTTTGAAATATGTAGTTAAAATAATTTTTATTTACTCATCCTTAAATGATCTTAAGCTTTTTCGGTAAGCTTTTCTTTTTACAAATATATAATAAAAATATTTATTACTAAATATTAGACAGACTCTGGTGTATGTTTTGTTGGAAAATAAAACGGAACGATATTTTTAAATTAATTTTATAAATTTTATGGTGTAAATACATGCACCCATTAATGGCTTGACTTGTTGTTGAAATTGTGTAATTGTTTCGAGTAAAAATTAGAAGCAGGTCCGCGTAATATATTTTAGTATAAAGTTGTGAAGATGTTCGTTTTTAAGCTGTTGGTATGGAAGGCACTTAGTGGAAAAAAACAGAAAAACACTACATTAAAGTCCATTAAAAACTCATGACAACTAATTAGTGTAGAATGGCTTCAAAATAAACTTCATGTAAAATTTAAAAATTATATTTTTTTAGAAAAATCTTCTTTCAGCTTCAAAAGTGAAAACAAATATAATGAATTTTGCAGGAAAGCTATTAACCCATGCTCATTTTTTGGAGCCAAAAGATTAAAGCATTAGGAAGTGCATCAAATTCGTGTTTAAAATTTCATTTTAATTTCAAATAAACTTCGCCTTTCAACAGTTCTCATAATCAGTGCATTAAATGCAATAAAAATGCACGAAAATGAGTTTTATGCTATTAGAGTAAAAATTAGGAAGAAAAAGGAAAAGTTTACACGCAATTTGTACGAGCGTGTATATGCAATTAAAGTTTCCAGAGTCACACATGCTTCAAGAAGTGCTGCTGGAAACACTTTTCCATTTCTTTACGAGCATCACCATATGCACTGGCGTATGCGTGCATCTGTATGAGCTATAAGAGCTGTATGAGCTGCTGTACTTGAAAATATGTAATAACGTAGGAGAGTGTTCGAAAAATCCTTTTGACATGCAAAACTTAATCCGTAACTTAATTTAACTCAACTCTGCTCAGGCTACAAAGCCAAATTACAGTTGCACATGAACAATTATTCACACAAATACTCCAACATTCCAACATTCCAACAAACCCTTGTCGTCTATAAACCCACGTGTCCTTATATTACAAGCGTAAGAGGAGACAGAGGAGACAGAAAAAACACCAATGCAAAAAATGTTTTTTAAAATATCCTTTGCCATATGAATTTTTGATTCGTTCCTTGTGCCTCTGCTGCACTTTGACATACATTCCGATTGCAGATAGCAACGAAGCAACGAAGCAACCAACTGTATTCTTTAATAACATAAACTGATCAAAAAAAATACTTCTCAAAAACTGTACAAACTGATAGAAAACGATTAAGTAATTTCGTAATTTCTTGTCTGTGTTTTAATTACTTAAAACTAAAAATTAAACTGGATTTTCTAACGAACTCTATTCACACAGCCAGTCTTTTATTGATCACACTTTGTGCTCCACCTACCAATCGCCCTGAAGATGTATAAGTAAAGTATTAGTAACAATATACAGACTAAAAAGGAAATACCTTCAAGGCGTTTAATTAAAAAATAGTCTTTATTAAGGTGTAGTTAATAAATAGACTAACTGCAATTTAAATATTTTTTTTTACAAGAGTTTATACTAATATTACACTTAGTGTAAATACAGTGTTGTGAATACGGTAAAATATAACGAACACCGATAAGACTCTAACACTCTAAAAGCTCTATATCAGAACAGTCCAGACCAGATACGATCGCGTGCCAATACAAGTCACTGCGCAAATGGGAAGGCCATTTGGTATAAAACAAATCTAAAATTGAATAATATAAATTAAGTTAGCTGCAGTGGGAACATGGTAATAATACAAGAT
The DNA here is from genome assembly GCF_002237135.1 of Teleopsis dalmanni. Taxonomy (NCBI): domain Eukaryota; kingdom Metazoa; phylum Arthropoda; class Insecta; order Diptera; family Diopsidae; genus Teleopsis; species Teleopsis dalmanni. Next base: position 45,650,655 of record NC_051848.1, read on the forward strand.
TATACAAGATCTGTATAAGAACAATATAGCTGCAAGTGAAAAAGAAAGAAACATCTAAAACTATGAAATCAGTGCAAATAAACATGTGTAGTGTATTAAAGTAGATACTAACAATAAGAAAGTTCTTATCCGCACTGCATTATAATTGCTAAGAATGATAATGGTGATAAAATGACTGATTTACTTACTACTCATATGTACATCATCTTGTATTCAAAAGAGCATAGTGACATTTTATTATGACTAATAATCTAGTTGAGTGAATATGTGCGGCTCATAAACTAACTTCAAAAATATTTTTCTCTAAATTGTCTTACTCGTACATATATTAATGTATACTTTACCTTGTTAATTATGCTTCACAGGCATTGACTAGTTAGGAACGTTGAGCACAGCACATACGAGTTCGAGTATGAAGTCAACATCGTATTGTCCACTAATGACATAATATGATGAGTTGTGTATGTGTGCTAACCTCCAGCAGTCACGCAATTTACTAACCAAACACACCAGTAAATTGAAGTTGTCTCTTTTATTAATTATCTCGTTACAACATTCTACTTGGAGATATCTGCTACATCCTAGAGGATAATGCAGGCGACAAGCATTTGTAAGTGCTGACAAGTTCGGGTAAGTTTAATTAAAGCATGTATTCTGCAAACGAATAGTGGCTACAAAAAAAGTTATCATGACAGAAAAAATATACAAAAATTTTAGAATATTTATCATAATTTGTTACAAATTATTTTTTACGGTACTATTTTTTAATGCATTTTAAATTATTTAATAAAGATAACTTCGTGATCTTGCTTTGGCAGTACTAATTTAGAAATATTTGTCGAAAGAAACAATCTTTTAAGGGTTTATATGGATCTTTTATAACCCTTACATCTTAAATTTGTAGATACTTACTCCAGAAATGCACGACGATTTTCGAATTATTGATTATCTCTTGGTGGATGGGTCAACAAACAAAAGTTTTGCAAAATTCGCAAGTAATTGTCATCCATAATTTCAATCTATAAAGGTATTGTATGCTTTTAAAATTCCGTTTTTTTTTTTAAATGACAAAAAGGGACATAAACCTTTGACTCTGACTCGATACAACCGCATAATTATCAACATATATTTTGGCATGAAATAGAAGATATAGATGTGGAAGATATTTCAACTCAACAGAATAGTTCCACATCGTTCATAACATGTCCTACTTTGGTTTTATACAAATTTCGTCGTACTAATAAAAGCCTTAAAATTTCTTAAAAACGTCATTGAAACGGAATTTTACAGTTCCTACCACTCCAACTTTCTTCATTTTAAAACCACATCAACGCGAATCACTTCTTTGACAGCTATAGCATATAGTATAACTAAATCTGAATCGATTAGTAACAGTGCATAGTGTAGCTATAAATACAAAAAAGAAATAATAATAATAAAAAAAAAGATAATATTTGAGTCTTTAGATCACAAGGATCGTTATTTTAAAAGCGGATCGGCTTTTAACCTATTAAGTTCCGAATTGATATGGGCTCTTTTAATAAAATGAAAATAATCGCATTACGAAAAAATACTTTTAAAATTTTTTTTCGTAGGAAATCCATTGAGATCCAATGAGATTCTCAAATCCATTGGACTTTGAGAATTAACATTTTAGACTTATTTTTAAAAACCCAATTCTCAGAGAACCGTACAATTTTTTATAATTGTTTCGAACTGGAAGAAGGAAGATCATACATTTTCTTTCAATTTTATAAAAATAGTAAAAAAAGTACTCTATTAATGTAGTCAATTTTGTTTTGTTTAAACATTTGTAATCTTGGAAAAATTTCTTAATAAATAGAATAATAAATAAAATAAATAATTAAAAATAATAAAGGAAACAATTGTATTTTTTCATTAAAATCTATATTTGTTTGTTAAAAGATAAATTTGTAACATAAAACTTTAAAAGCATCAATTCATATGTTTTTATTATAAAATATATAATATTAATTACCAAACTGAACAATCGCTCCATTATATTAAATTTAAAAAGAAATCTAGAAAAATATCGGGAAAAATGTTATATATAAATGAACACAGAAAAGTCTTTAAAAGTGCTTTAAGTGATTATATATACTCGTATAAAAATCTTATTTTTTCTCGTGTTCATCCTCTTCAGATTCATGCTTCTTATTTTCACTTTCTTTTTCGCACTCCTGAGGAAAAGGCAAAGCCTGCAATCGTTTAACCATCTCTTCCAAGGTTTCATTAGGGTTATTTGAATTTTGTTGTATGGGTTTTTTAGGTGCTTGACGTCTGGAAACACACAAATGCGTTAATGGTTTGACCTTTGGAATTGCACCCTGCTGCGCAGCAACTTGTAAAGCCGTAGTCGTAACAGTTACTCCCTCAGCCAGTCCCTCTGGCACAATACTTGTGCTAGCAATTTCGTTTGGTGTCACTGTCAATGGAATTGTTGGTGTAATATCTGCTGTTGTAAATACTTGATCAGTTTCCATGCTTCCAGAAGTATCACTACTTTGTTTCGTTTTGTCTTGGGAATTTCGGTTGTTTTCGCGCTGTGTAATGCGATTTATCATTCTTGTGCCACGTTCAGATGTATTTGATAATCGTGTAAGAAGTTCTTTTCCCTCTTGCTCAAGTATGCGCAAACGTTCTTGGCGATAGTTAGTAATTTTTTCAATATCTTCCAGCTTTTCCTCTAACGTTGGGGCTGTTTCTACTGTTGTATGTACATTAGTTGTAGTTTGAGACTCCGCAGGATTTGCAGAAGCTGCAGATGTGTTTACTCCATAGTGTTCATGTAGAGTATCTAATTTATTTTCAAGAGCATTACCTCTCTGAGTGTTAAGTGACATTTTAGTTAGCAGCTCTTTGCTCTGTTCTTCCAAACGTTTAAGTCTCGCTGCTCTACGAGTAGTGTAGGATTCTTCAGTAGCAGTCAGTGGACTCTCATTTTCTTGTATAGGAACTATATTGGCTTCATTTTCGTTTTTCGTAATATCGTTAGTTGCTCCTTCAACTTTACTTGTATCTTCTTCGGTGTTGCTTTCAAAGCTTTCTTCCCGACTCGGAGCACGTCGTATGCGATCTAATGAACAACGCAAATAGTGTCCACGGTCAGATGTGCGTTTTATACGGGACATTAGTTGACGACTTTCCTCTTCTAGTCGCTCTAATCGCTCGGAACGCTTACGGGTATATTCTTCTTCTCGTGGTGTTAGAGTACCTGTAGCTGGAGCGGAACTTGCACGTGTCATACGTTCCGTTCTTTTTTTACTTATGAACTCATCTAATGGTACTGCATATTGTACTGGAGATATTTCATCCTGAAATTGACATAGTTGAATTTCCAATCGCTCACGATTATCTGAAGTTTCCAAAACTCGCTGAATCAGTGTCTTGCATTGCTCTTCCAAACGTTCTATACGAGAGGCACGTTCTGTACATTGCATGGTATCAGGAATTTTATCATCAGCTACGATTTTCATATCAACGCTACCTTTCGTTGGCACGTTTCTATTACTCCTGTACTTACTGCGAGAACAATGCTCATTTACTTTACGTTTTGCACCTGTATTTATTTCCACAGGCAATTCGTGTGGTTGAAGATCTTCATCATCATCAAAATTACCTATAGCACTACCACTACTTGTACGCCAACCGCATGTAGGCGGTGCACTATTCCAACGTAACACTATCTCTACACCACCGTATCCGGCACGACCAGGTGAAGTGCTTTGCATGCGTTTAATTTTGCGTGTATGTTCAAATAATTCCTTAAAATTCTCTGCACGACAATTGTTGCTACCATCGCGAACCAAGGCAGCAGCACGTTCTTCCTCATCCGATACTGGACCAGAATCGCTGTAACCACTCTCAGCCGAATTGTTGGCATCCTCCAGCTTACGTTTGGCAAATTCACGTCGTAAATCATTCCATTGCTCTTGACTTTCATCATTTTTAGCACGTGCAGCCGCCCACTTACGACGACAATACTCCAATTCATCCTTGAGTTCGCTAAGTAAACGTCGTTTCTGTTGCAATTGATAGCGTAATATTTGCTCTTGTGTATGCAACTGACGATGTTGACGTTGCATTTTGCCAACCAAGTGCCAAGTTTTTGTCAGTTCTAAGCTTACTGCACTGAGACGCTTTTCTTGCTCGTTGAGGCGATATTCAAGATGACAATTTAATGTTTTTAAGCGATTAGTTTCTTTGACCAAGGACTTCTTCTCTAATATAAGATCCTGTCGATGACGTTGTGAAATTATTGATATATATAGACATTTTTATGTTAAATGGATAACAAAAGAAACGAAAAAAAAAGAAATAATACTATTAAAAACTTTTTGAGATAATATGGTTAATATAATTATATTATAAAAAAATATGTAATATATTATAAGAAAATAATTACTTATTAAAATGTATCACTTAAATATGGGGTAGATGTACTTACTAAATACAAAAGAATATTATAATAATCATATAGTTATAGTTATATTACTAATACTTCGTAAACATATACATTACTATTTGTAATCACCTTTCTAACAGTTCTAAGTTACAAGGGTTCGAATAGAAATGAAAAGACAACAACAAAAATTTTAATTAATTTATTGAAATTTGGCTGACCATACAACGCTTTCTTGAGTATTGTCAAGTACTTATCATCAATGAACTTAGGAAATATTCGAATTTTTGAATTAGTTTATAGTCCGTTTATACATTGTTTGGACTGCAAGTGCCAGGTTTTAAAAACTCATACCTGTCAAATTAAAAGCAATAACTAATCGTGTTTTTTCACAATTAAACAAGTCTGCACAAACTTTTAATGCTCAAGTTCGAATTCGAAAATTTTCTAAGACCACTAATGATGAGCAATACTCGAAACAGCATTGTGTAACAGCCAAATTTCAATAATTTAACTGCAATTTTTGTTGTTGTCTTTTCATTTCTATTCAAACCCTTTTAAATTTTAAAAAGTTTCTTTTTGTTATGAAACGCCTCACTTTCAGCAAAAAAAAATTAACATTAAAAAGTTGTAAATTATTATTTTTTTTTCTTGAAATAAATAAATAATTAATAAATATTATTTAATAAATAATTATTTAATTAAAAAATATTTATTTATATAAATAATGAATAATTATTTAATTAAGGATTATTATTTATTTATTTAATTAAAATAAAGAAATATATATAAATAAAAATCACTTTTTTAAATGAAAAAAAAAAAAAATATAATATACAACTGTTAAATAAAAAGTTGTGGATGGTTTAACTGCTTAGATATTTTCAGATAAATATTATTAATTTATGGATTTTTTAAAGCTTTAATGCTAAATCTTCTTAAATTTTGTTTAATATAATGAAGAACTTCCAACTAAATTTTCTAAAAAAATTTTAAGGCCCTTGAACTTAACTTAGACTACTGAAGTATATAAAAATATTTGACATTTTGAAATTTGATTCGATTTAATGGGATTCATTTAAATTAATGTGCTTAAATCTAAAATTCATGAAACTAACAAACACGGAGCATAGTTCATTGAGATAAAATAATAAGTATGGTAAATGGAAAATGTAAGGTAAAATGCAAACTATGGAGCACGTCGTAAATCATTTAAAAAGTTAGCATAACTTGTAAAATGCAATGATTTCTCTCAGTGCCGCCCAACTCAGTTGTGTAGGATCAACAAAACGACATAGCAATTTAATAACCTAAAATGTCAACCACATCCTTTATATAAGCCTTCTACAACAGTCTTTATACAAAGTCGTATGAACAAATAAACATACAAATTACTTAAAATGCGATTTGAAAAGTACCTTTAATTTGATGTAAGTCTTGCTAACACTTATTTCAGTCTTTGGTCCATTTGGAGTCTCGACCGATTTGTAACAATCCTCGCCCTTTCCATTTTCCTCGAAATTCACTTGCTCAATTTTGTGGTGGCTTAAAAGCTCCATCAACACTTTCCAAACTTTCGGCAAGTTACCAATAATTTCTTGTGCTGATGCAACTTTGCCAATAACTTCAGGATCATTAAATTTGAGCATTGTGGACATGTTGGCACCCATTGTGGATAACGTAGAAGATGGCAGCAACGTTGCCGATGATGATGATGATGATGATGGTGCTGATGATGATGGTGATGGTGCTGATGATGACATTGATGGTGGTGGAGTTTTGTTGCTCAAACTTCCTCGGTTGTATTTTTTTAGATTTTTGCTTGTAATGGACGACGTTGAACTAACTCTGTCTTGTGTATTATTACAAATGGCTGTGCCACCAATTGTGTCAGAACAAATAATATTCTGCAAACTATTTTGTTCCTCTGTCTTATCTTCGTTTTGTTCCATTTTGTTGTTATTATACTGTTCTTGAATATTGCTTGTTGCTTCGGTTTCTGTATCTGTTAGCTGTGCGGAATTGTTTCCTTTGACATCAGGATTCTGTATGCTGTCAACACTGATATCCTGCTCAATGTGTTCTTTATCATTACTGTTTTTAATTTCATGTAATGTTGAAGTTAAACTGTCTTTCCCTCGCTCACCTACCGTTGCCTGTTCCACTAATTCAAACAACAGTTTTGGAAGTGTGGCTCCATCATTGCAACTTACTTCTTTCATTGTCATTTCATTGAGAAGTGTTCGATTCTCTTCCAGCATTGTTGTCAGCCGGTCAATATCTAAGTTATTCTGACCATTAAAGCCCATTAACATTTGAGTAAAAAGCTAAAAAAAACAAAAAACAAAAAACTTTAATTAAAAACTAATTAAATACAAAAAATGTATCTCATATATATATATATATATATATAATTTAAAAATTTTATATAAAACAATATAAAATATAAAATATAACAAATAATATCTTAAGATATACATAAACATAGAATTAGTAGAATTTAGTATTACTAAAAGTCATTTTTATTATTGAATGAAAAAGATATTGCCTTGATTCCGGTATAAATACTTTAACAGTAATAAAATAAAATATATATTAAATATAATATTTAAAAAAATACTGAAAATAGTTTGGTCGATATTAATTATTTATTAATAATTTATTAATAATTCATTATAATTTTGACTTACATATTAAAAATTAATATTAATATTAATTTTATTTAAAATTAACACAAATTTACATTTTATTAATTTATCGACTAGAATATTTATAGGGTATATACTATATATATCTCCTGAAATACCTAGATAATACCTAGATATAACAAACTAAAAAAAGTAAATAGACATTGAAAAACTCCATTTTTAATATAAACCAGAATCGAATCCAAAAGTGTTGACCTTTGGAAAACTTTGGCAAAAAAACTCAAATACTCCAGCAAATTTCTACATTATTGACGAAACTAGCAATAGATTGATCGCATCAGAAAACAAAAATTTTCTTGATATACTAAAGTATTGACATAGGAAAAAAATTTAAACTAAAAAATTGTATAACAAATTAATCTTATTTAATTAGGTTTCTCAAAAACTTCTCCAACTTGCTGCGTTGCAGTATTGCAAGAAATGTGACAAGAGGGGAAAGATATATATTAGAGAATACTTTTTTTTACAGAGTTTTAAAAGTTATTAAACTTTTATATTATGTGTAATATGTAAATGAGGAATCTATATCCTATATTGGTACAAACTATAACTATCAATATTGATATAAACTATTTAAATAAACTACTTTCTAAACTACTTTATAAACTAAATCTTTTTTTAATTGAGAATTTTTGCTTGGCTAGACTTTTCTTTGACACTCTATATCTTGGTCAATGTTGAAAAGTATATCCTTTTTCGATACGCATTTTTTCAACTCGTGAACTAAAGAACCGTTTTCGGAAATCATGAAAAATATATAAAAAATACTTTGTTTAATAATTGTAAAACAAAGTTTTATATACGTAAACTTTTTTTTGTTGAAGATATGTATTCGTTGAGAGTTAAGATAAGAAATAACAGGGTACCGGCTCCCATTTGAGTAGAGCACCGGGGCCATGATTGATCTTTTGTGCTACATCGTTGAGAGTTTCTTTATTAAAGATCTTAAATTACTAACTCTATAATTTTAAAGCTAACGTTCTGCTGTTTATTGGAATTGTTCATGCCATAATACCGTTTCTCCAAATTAATCGAATTAATTCTCCAAAACATATTACCGTTGGCTCGAACTTAGAGAGAAGGCATGTTCTGACAATTCCAATAAACAGCACAACGGTAAATAACATAATACTACAAAATAAATTGGTGCTACATGTGGAACTTTACTTAGATATATGTATATCGATTAGAGGCAATTGCACCTTCTCGACTATTATCTTTTACCATTACTGGCTAAATTTGTTAAAGTTAAGTGGACAAACGTCCATTTAACGTTTGTATACCCACACAAATCATGTCTTATAGATTTAAACTTTCTATCAAAAATATATAAAATATATGTAAGAGGAAATAATTTCACGTAAAGTTTAATAGAATTTACTTGGTAAATACTAAATTCTTGATAAACAATATAACTATTTGCGTAAAAGGGATCACAGCTTTGATTTTTATTATGATTTGTTCTTATTTATAGAAATATTATTACAAAAGAAAGTGAATAAATTTTAAATTATTTAATAGAACATAAACAAAATTTAGCGGAAGTCTTCTTTTATCTGAATATATCCTCCATAATAGGGAGACATGCTATAACACTAGATCATTCCTATAACAACTTTTGTCGCTGCTGTGGTTCTGAGAACGAGGAGGAGAATGTGTTTCATCTCAAATGTCTGTGCACATATTTATCTAGAAGAAGATCAAAAATCTTAGAGGCCTAAGATCGTTACCGATCTGATTGAGCTGTCATCCTACAATATTAGGGACTTAGTCAGTTTCATAGAATTATCAGGTTAGTTTACCTTTACCTAATGGAGGAGTTGTTGCATTTTTCAGTGTTGGTTGTATACTGACCTTCTAGTTTATGTACGAACCAACACTATTTCTGTGATACCACAACTGACCATTATTTGAGCTCAAGTGAGCTTTCTTTGTATTCATAAACGCCACTCCAACCTAACCTAACCTAACACACTTCACAAAGAAGTGAGTGACTGAGAGTCAGAACTTAACTTATGATTATCCTTTACATTAAATATAATTGTCATTGCCATTAAGTGCTTTAATAAAATATTTTAAATAATAAAAGTCGCTTAAGCTCTATTTGAGTGCTAAAATACAATGTAGGTATATCAATTTTACAAATCATTTTTTATATTCTATAATGCAAAAATAAAAATACACTCACAAAAAAAATGTTAAAAATGCTATCAAGCAATTAATATTTCATGATAAATCCTATATCTGAAGTATATGTCTCCCTAATAATTTCTTCAAATATTTTCGTTTATCAAAGCTAATTTAAGAATTCATCATAGTCATCACTATATAAAACTATTAAATAAATTATAAAAGCTTTCACTTATTATTAAAAATGTTTTCTTTCAAAAAAAAAAGAAATTTCTTTGTTTAAATTTCATTCTTAACTTTTTAAAAATGCTGGAATGGCTTTCTATATATTTACGAATATTTGCAAATGTGTTTGTTCAAGCCCCATTGTGGGTATTTCTCGTACTTATATATATGTTAACGACAAATAATTTCCAAATTTACTTAACACTTAAATAACTTTACTTTACTTCACTTAAAATACAAGCCAGTGTATGGCAGCGTACCGTATTTACAGCACCCATTTCCTCCTTAAGAGTCCTTTTCTCGAATTTATGCTCGTTGCACTCCTCACGCAGTGTTGCCAATTCATTGTGTGCGGATTCAACTTCCTTCACTAACGTTTGATTGCGTTCTTCAAAGTTTTTTGTTCTGAAAATATACAAAAAAAAAAAAGAAGAAAAATCAGTTAAGAAAATTTCTTAAATTATTAAAACATTTTACCAGAGAAAATTTGTAAGTACAATTGAATATTTTATTAATTTCTAAAAGAGCAGTTTGCAATATACAGCAAACGACTATAGCCACCTGCAAAACTTAAGATACAAAAACTTACAACTGCACTATAATATCTTCACTTTCTTTAAAGTAAAAGTTTAAAATTTTCAATGGTAATTATACAATCGAGAATTTTTTAAATAAAATATTTAATAATTTTAAATAGTAAATAGTAAAAATATTAAATAGATTGTGTACTTAATTTTTAATTATTTTTAAATAAAACAGTTATAAAGTAATTATTTCAAACTAATACAAAGAATAAAAAATAGTATTTTTTATTAAATAAATATTTTACATATAATATCTAACGAAAGTTTAATATTATTAATTACAGTATTACTGTCTAACTATGGGCATGGGCGTAGCCAGGAAGCTATATCTTTGGACTTCGTTCAAAAAAAAATATAATAATAATAAAAAAGCATAAACAAAATCGTTATCGAAATAAAAGAAATAAAGTTTCGATCGATACCAATGATTATATCATTTTTGATTATATTAAAAAAAGTCATCAATCCAGGAATATAGTTTCAGCTACTAAATATGACTGACTGAATATATACTCGTGCATGCCGATACCATTAACAATATTATATCACATTTAAGGATATCTACTACCCCATGGGTTAATTTCTCATTAAAATCATCAATTCAGACATATAGTTTCAGTTAGTAAATACGACTGACTAAATATGATTGATACCGGGTACAATAATATATCACATTTAAGGATATCTACTACCCCATGGGTTAATTTCTCATTTAAAAAAAAATCATCAATTCTGAAATATGGTTTCAATTACTAAAAACGACTGACTAAATATATACTCGTACATGCCGATACCGTTAACAATAATATATCACTTTTAGGTGTGTTTATTAACCCATGGGTTAGTTTCTCTTTTCAAGAAAAACAAAAAATCCTCAATCCAGAAATATAGTTTCAGTTAATAAACACGACAAATTAAATATATATTCGTACATGCGGATATGGTAAACAATAATATATCACATTTAGGTGTGTCTATTACCCTATGGATTCATTTCTTATTTCAAAAAAAAAGTCATCAATTCAAGAATCTGGTTTCAGTTAATAAATATGACTAACAATACGGTGATCAATAAAATATTACATTAAGTATGCTATTTCAAGCATACTTTTATTTTGAGTATCGGCCTATATGCCTCACTCGTATACGTCCATGCTTTCAATACAACTTTATATTTACTAATGTGTATTGACTGTAAAGAAATGAAATTATGCCAATTTATTTAAAAAATATAAAACATTTAAATATACTATTTATTTAAAAAAAAATAACTATATGTATTACTAATAAAAGGGTTTTCAAATACCAATGGCTTGGAATCTAAAATAGCACTTTTTAGCTGATCATACAAGTATTGTATTTTATATTATATATTGTGTCAAGTATTCTCGAAATCTTTTTATCAGTAATCTTTGGAAATATTCACTAGTTTTACAAGACCTCATATAATTGTTGGACTATAAGTGGTGGGCTTAAATTTTTGAACCTGTCAAATTAAAAGCAATGACTTTGCGTGGTTTAACCAAACGAACTAAAACTGCACGAAACTTACGTTATTTAATTTCGATTTTTGTCAAAATGTATTGTTAAAATATCAAAATTTTTTATTAAGATAGTTATATTTACTAAGATTTACTCTTTAATTAACAATAAACTTCGCATGCCAGACGTTGTCATAAGGCTTGGAGATATCAAACTTCCCCATACTATTATATTTCCGTTTGTCTATTTATTTTGTGAGACCCACCATCATCAGTTGTAATCCATTGGATTATTGTTTGGTAAAACTATAAGTTAAAGTAAGTTAATAATTTCGCCACAAGAGTTTCAAATTTAATTTTATTTTGACACTGCAAGGCTTACTGCAATTCTTTCTATAGTATTTTATAGAATTGTATTTTTTCTATTTCTTCCTATACTCACTGAAGAAGTTGTGGAAACTTCTAGGAAAAAGAAATCATTACTTTTTGTGTGAATGCCTGGTTTTGGTGTCCAGAAGGAATAGATTTTTAGAATGGCCTTTCTTTGACAGCTTATTAGACTATTTATCGGTAAAGACAAAAGACTTATAAAGTTATAAAGTTAAATTCGACGGAATGGAAAATTTTTGTCATTAAAGACCATTTACGGTAACTTGTATAACCTGAGTAGATAAACTTTTGTATAAACTTCAAAAAAATGAAAACAGTAGTCCTTTACTGATATATCCTTTTCTGATATATTAATAACCTCTCAAGAAATGAAAACAATAATTCTTCACAGTATCAGTTTTCGATCCTGACCTACAAAAATGAATTGTAAGTACTTCCCATAACCACTGAGATTTTGTGACAGAGCAAGTTTATCCATTTCGGTCATTCAACATGGAGAACCAAGTTCATAAAAATAAATTTGAGTTTTTTTCTAGTCGTCATGTGGTAAAAGACTGTATTGCAAGTGGGGTTAACTGCATAATTGGTTTGATAATTATACTTTATCGAAGCGCAAAAATGTAAATCAGAAAGTATTTCAAGTAGTAAACGCCTATCGTAGGATTTATCTGATATTTATGATTACATTTATTACCTAATCTTGACTTTTCGGACTATATTTTTAATTATAATTATTATGAGCAGCACTAATTTTTATTAAACTATTTCTCTTTAAAATATTTTTTAACACGTTATTACTCGTCGAGATTTATTCTGTTAATTTTAAGGAAAATGGTCGATTTGACAACATGAAATGCCTGAATAACGTCAACAAAGACTCAGATTATGTTTATTTTTCAACCGATTTGACTTATCAATACCTCGCTGAAAATGTGTTTTGGGCATCCGTCACACAAATGTACGAGTATGTATGGAATAGTCCAATGAAATAGTTTCCAACAAAAAAGAAAAAAAAATGAAGTAGAATTGAAAAACTATTTTTTTTTTTGGGCTGTAAGCCATATCTCGAATTTTATACAAGCGGCGCAGCGGTATTTTTAATTCTATTCCACTAAAACTTCAGCAGTCATTTTTTTGGGCTATGACATATTTCTAGGGGGCACGTTCATTTAAAATCGTATTTTCAATTTTTTAAAAGTATGTACATATATTCAACTCTTGTGATAACTGATAACTGCATATGCAACACTAATAAATATACATGTGAGAACCTATTTGAAAACATTTTTCATTAAATAAAATTCAAATACAAAACCAAAGGAAACCTAAATAATAGATTATTTTTACTATATGGTATATGAAAAAATATTTATCCATATCCATATCAAAAATCGAAATCTTTTAATATTCATTCCTAAATTACCACAAATATTTCGAATCTTACAAACTGTGTCTAAATCTTTTAAAAGGATGCATGATGCATTCGTATTATTCAATTATTATTATTAATATTAGAGGTATTTATTTAAAAAAAAAAAAATACATATATATATATATGTTTTATCCTTTTCATCTTTCAGAGCATGGAAAAACATTTGTTGAAAAAGGGTAGTGTAATCCTGTTGTTGTTATTGATGCTGGCAAAGTTTGAAAATACACACATGTGCTCATAAATTGTTAGCAGCACCCAAAAATACAATCAAATTCATAAAGTAAAAAATTTGTAGCAACATTTTTAACTTTTTGTTTTAAACTTTTCTGTTTTGTTAAAAATTGTTTAATACAAAAAATTCAGAGTAAAGTAAAGTATAACATGTTTATGCAACCTCCTCCAATGTTGTCACCTCTCACGATTTCAGGCATTGACGATGTGTAGTGAAAAAATTTAGTTCCATTAAGTCTACACGACTTTTAGAATGGCATTAAATATTTTCATCATTTCTAAATAGATAAATTTTTCAGCTATTGCAACCCTCAGAGACATTACTTGTACAGGGAATACTCTATTTGTGAAAAATTTTACAATGCATTGAAGAAGATGTCAAGCACAATACAAGTCACACATATAATATTCAACCTTCATCAGACTCACAAGACTACACCGAAAAAGAGACACTTAAACACTTTTTAATTAACAGATCAAGTTTAAGTCCAGATTGAGGCACACAGGCGCATAGTTCTTCAATTGACTCCATTACACTCCCAATCTTTGACATCGGTAATCCACTTACATTTACAAGTACAAATCAGAGTCTGTTTAATAATGAAATATCCGAAAATTTTGCTAGATTAAAGTACACAGGCGCATAGTTCTTCAATTGACTCCCAATCTTTGACATCGGTAATCCACTTACATTTACAAGTACAAATCAGAGTCTGTTTATTAATGAAACATCCGAAACTTTTTCTAAATTTTAAACAACGTAGAATCAAGAGAGTATTGTAGCCAGTTTTATCAATATCCATTATACCTACCTATCTATCACAAAACGCATCGATTTAGCGTCTATTATGTCTATTAGTTTGACAGATAAGTGACATTAGATTAGTTAGATTAGACTAGACAAATAGTTGGAAGAAATAAAATTTCAATAAGTTAGTTAGTTAGTTGTAGTGGAAGGAGAACCCAATCCTCTTTAATTACCAAAGGAAACTGTTTTGAATCCAAAAATTCTTATAAAAATAAGTAGTACAGAAACGATCAAGCTAGAACAAGCCAGAGGCATTTATATAGGCGAGGGGGCCCAGAAACTTAAGCCTAGTTCTACCAAAAAATTTCAATAAACAAGTACATAATTTGAAAAGAAAATTTTTATAATTAGCTGCTTCAAAAATATTATCATTAATCTACTAACTATATAGTAGAATACATAAGTTATCAATTTTATGGTTTAGAAAGTAAACGTCAGGAAAACACACGAATGATTAAAATTTCAAATAAAATTTTTATAGCAATATATTATATGAATCTTGATATTAGTTTAATGGTTAGTTACAGTATTAAATCACATGATCACCAATTATTTGCATTTGGAAATAATTGCAAAGCACATTACTTGCAAGAAACCCCTGTAGATAAACTACAATCAGCCAGTTGTATTAATTTAGTTTTATAGATTTTGTGATCATTACTAAGATCTAATAGTCTGTCATTAAAATACATCCTAAATATCTATTCCTTCATTTAAACAAAACTGGGATATCACAGAGAAAGTGTGTGATTATCTTACTATTCTGTATCCAAGTTCTTGCAACTTCTACAATAAAAGCTGAACGGAAAGCACAATTTCTTCAATTTTTTTACGTGGAGTTCTATACATGAGTGACCTGGAAAAACTACATCAGCCTAGCAACAAAAACTCGTTCCATATTAATGATTTTCGTTTGATTGCTCTAATGGTATGAAAACCAGATTGGCTGATATGCCAATCTGGTTTATTAGCAAGTTGCAAAATGTGAGATCAATGCGTCCCTAAACGATTTTTAGTGAAACTTATATCGGTAATACCTTTTGAGAGAGAACTTTAAAATTGGATATAAACTACAACAGTATTTAAATGTCCTGCATAAAATATCTTCAAGAATAAGTGTTTCTGATCTGATTTTTGATGACACAATTACTAAGTCGGCACATACTTAGCAATTAGTCGATCATAGTATAGATCATATTATAGTTGCTCATTTTCATATCATTATTAGTTCGTTGATTGTCCATGTGAACAAAATTTTACATATTGCTGCTAAAAAAGTCCACTGTCAGTGTCGCATGATCATGATTGTCAATTAATAGCACCAAAAAATAAAATCACATATCCGAAAAATTTATTGCTCAACAAAGCCAAAACAAATCATGCAGTATGAATTGTGGTTTATGTTAACCATTCTTCAACATTCTGTTGAAACCACATTTCTTTCAAATCAATCATCAATTTCACTATAATAAAAATTGATTGTCATTTGGCTGTAGCCGTACACCGCAAGACACCGTTCCAGTTCAGATTGGTCGACGCAAATGGCGATGGATTTGCCTGCGAAGCATATTGCAAGAACAACACTCCGACCTGGCGCACCAGCACAAACATGGCGCAGAACTACAGATAGAGAACTTAATAATGCAAATTATAACTGGAATGATATATGCCGCAAAGCACCCAATAGAGTTAGGTTTAGATCTATGATAGAGGCCCTATGTTCTGGGAGGAGAAGAGGACAACGGTAAGTAAGTAAGTAAGTAAGTAAATAGCTATCAGAGCTAATTCTTTGTATTACACTGTCATCATTTTCAAAAAAGTACAGATAGGATCTGCCATGTCTCTACACTAATGCCATTTTCGATTGATAAATCTGGGATAATTAATCCAGATTCACTCTTAGTGCAATTTTCGATTGTTAATTCATCACCGAAATGTTCAGCATATCATATATATATGTCATATATATATATGACATATATATGTGTTATATATTTTTCCACATGATGAGAACGAATGGGCTATCGACATGTCGGTCCCTCAATGTAGCGCTCACAAAATGCTGCAAATATTATATACAAATGCTGTCAGTTGTAAGCTTTACCCGCGATGCTACATAGAACAAACAAACTTTTTTTGCTTGGGTTATTTGTTTTTCTGTTCTTGCATTTGTTATTGTTTCTGTTACTGTTTCTGCTGCCATTGTTGTTTTTTATATATTTTTATTATAAAACTTTTTATGCGTTGGAATTTTTTCTTTATAGGAAATCTATTCATTAACACATTTCCAACACATGAAGCAGTAAATGTTTACTTTTAAAACATGGGCACACACAGTGCCACACATGGGGATGGAGTCGCATCTATTAGCACATATTGAAAGGATAAGCAGATGCAAACAGGAATGTACAATCGATTATAAAAACTTTATGTATTATATATTGTGTTTTATAAGCTTGTGATTTTATTTATCACGCTTGCAATAGATTCATAAGCTTAACTAAAGTGCAAAATATCGCGAATCTAAAAAATACAAAAAAATTTTAACGTGTCCTTTTGTATATCCAGTATTTATTTATTTATTTTTTTTTCTTTCATTATTAAATCGTTTAATTCATATACCCTTAACCGCGGGAAATATGTTTACTGAACCGAGGATTTAAATGATTTAAGCTCTTTTTTAATGTGCATATATTTACTAAATATTTATTTTTATTTTTTAATCTTCGCTTACTCACTTTTCGTTTTCAGCGACAAGTTCGTCCTTTTTAATCGATATCAATCTTTGTAAATTCTCCTGTTCTGCTGCAGAAATACGTTGCCTTTCCTCGTACAATTGTCTCAGTTGCCGGATATTGCCCAATTGACGCTCATATTCCTGCCGCAAATTTTGTGACATAATTTTCATTTCACGCTCCCCAAATGAAGTTTCAATTTCCTGCAGCTTACCCTTCAACTAGAAACATTAAAAAACGATAAATTATTAAAGTAATAAATAATAAAAAATGATTAAAAATTATATTGTGTTTATTAAATAATGACCCAAAAAACTTATATACTCGTATATAGGCTTAAGAGTGAAATATATAGATTATTTTGAAATGATCATAATATGTTAGGAGAAGAACTCACTCTCGCTAAAAATGCACAAACTAAGTCAACCAATTACAAAACTTTAAAAAATTTTTTAGTACGAAATATCATCTATCTATCTAGCGTAATCTATCTCACACCATCTAGTGTAACCCGATCGGACTCATATAACAATAGATACATATATTGGGAAAAAAATTGATTTATTTTTAATACACCTAATATTAGCAAAAAAACTAGCCCTTACCAAATTATTCCAATTATAACTAGGTTAGATTAGGTTTTACCGGCGTACCAATTGCATCCGCTTACGGTTATTGGTCCATTGTGTTACCGTATAAGGGAAAAACTCAATGGCTTAAAAGCACCTTAAACCTTTGGCTAACCTAAAATAGTTATTTAATAGAAGGTCTTGCAATTCTAAATATTCTCAAAAAAGGAGGCCCTTAGAGCAGATGAGAAGCACTTGAATCTTCCTCTCCACAATTGCGACAGGTATAATTGAAAAGGAAATTCTATCTTCTAGTATGGTTTTCCATACTATGATGCATAATAACAAGATTTATTAGTTGTTCTAAGAAAACTCCACTGCCTACACCACAACTTGTTTTAGATCCGTATCATACACTTATTACACAAAGGTAGTGTTTAAGATCATATTTATCGTGTTGATAATGATTCGAATCAGTTCCATAAGGTAGACTGGCATACACATTAATGAAGAAAAAATGAAATACATGATGACATTGTCTGCAACAAAAACATTTACAGTTGCTCAAATTGATTGAGGAATAGGAATGGACTGGAATGGATTTTAATATCCATTTCAGATAATTGAGGAATGGGTTTAAAGTGGTGTAATCCCTTAATTAGTTTGCTTTAATTATAGTAGTCGATAATATCATGGTTGAAGGAGCTGCACATGTGAAGAGCTGCTCAAATCCAAAAAGCCTACTATAGTCTATAGAGTCTTTTCAATTCCAAAAATATAAACATTGTATCGAGGTTACTGCTATATAAGACAAAACTTATACTAGTACTTATACACTCTATCAGTAGCTCGCATATGGGATAAGAAACCTGTTTGAAACACCTTTTGTAGCCGATTTTGTGATAAACGGCAGAGAGGTAAATAATATTTGCACTGGAAGGATAGCATAGATAATCATAATACTCGGAAGCTAGGGGTGCTTAGTTGGACAACATTGGATTGATAATAATCATTATCATATTAATAATGCTTTTGTTAATGGGGAGCAGTTGAAATGCTGTAAGAACCATCAGATCGACCGACATCTAAATGGTGTGCACCTCTCCCCAACATATTAGTATGTATTATACGAACTAAAATGCCCCCTCTTCGAAGAGACTTATTTCTATCCTTGAAACCATTTTGCATTAGTTCAGAGAGGGGCTCTTTAAAAAAAAAATATAAAAAAGTAACAAATTCGAAACCTGAATAAGGTGTCTTTTATGCAGCTATGTAGTTAAAAACATCTGTAGTCATTGCTAGACCTGGCATATGAGTGTAACAATTATAATATAATATATAGAATAATTATGTATATACAGACTTATAAAACCAATGAATATATTTAAAAATCACTACTAATAAGTTTTACCATAACTCGAAATAACTTTATGATCAGCTGTATATATTTAGGCTTGATTGTTTACACAACGGAAATATGATATCTTATTAATAACGACGGAACTTTGACCGTCTTGCGCGAGGCTTTAACGCTGAGCTGGCAAACCTTCATAAATGCACATATCAACTAACCACTTAGATAGCAAACCCATAAGTTTGCTGTGAATAGTTTTGTAGTGCATATCCAACTGGCAAAACTACCGCTTGAATGACAAGAAATCAGCTTCATTTAAGTGATTGTTATTTCTCGAAAAAACAAGAAAAAAAGTTTCAACAAGCGAGCGACCTATCAGGAATTCACGTAATCTTTAATATAAAAAACGGCACTTTGTCAAGTAACAACGCATTTTTATGTTCATGAAAATATTATCGACCATATGCAATAGCCTTGGCCTGTAAAATAGAGTATTAAGTAAACAATCCTTGAGACCTTTTAATAAAATCAATCATCATTAAGTACATTGCTTAATTATTATATGAGACACAAACCAATATGATGAGAATTATAATTTCTTTTTTTGGTATAAATTCCTACGCAAATGGATTTTTACTCCCATAAAAATATTATTGAATATGCAATAGTTGTGCCCTCTAAAATCATATCAAATTTATTATTGTTTTGGTTTTTATTGCATTAAATTTGCAATAACTTTTCTCAAAATGAAAAATGTAAAAGCTAAGTATAATACTAGAGTTTTATCAACTTTTTATTAAAATCATTATCTTGAAACGTCGTTACGTATATTGTTGAAGTTTTATATGGAAGGACACAAATCAACATGATGAGAATTGTAATCTCTTTTTTGACATCAATTCTAATGCAAATTTATTTTTACTTTCATAAAAATATCATCCGATATATTATTATCGAATTTGATATTGTTTTGGTTTTTATATTATTAAATTTAAATGGTATTAAATAAACATAAATTTTTGTCGTAAAAAAAATTGAATATCAAAATCATGTAAAAATGAAATATACTAAAATTTTCTGAACTTCTTATTAAAATCACTATCTTAAAACATCATTACGTGTATTGATGAATTCTTATACAGAATAACACAAATCAACATGATGAGAATTGTAATCTAATTTTTAAAAACTATTTTAGATCTATTAAATTATTAAATTAAATTTTTTTCATATTCCCTAAAAAAAGTATAATAAATGCGTTAGTTGTAATTCAGTATCGCAAATTTATATATATATATATGATATATGATAGCTAACATTTTTTTATTGTTTCTGAGAAAGCTTTTCTAACGAAAGCATTACCATATGTAGTACAAAGAGTCTAGCAAAAATGATCCAAAAACAATCTGTGTCCCGTTAGTAAAAACGATCTGTGTCTATTATTTTTAAATGTTGAAACCTAGAAGAACTCTCTTGATGTTTTGTTCAATATATAATTGGTATTCTTTTCTATTCTGTTAATAGTAAATATTAAATAGTATAGAAGTGACATAAAGGGCGTTATAATAACAAAATTTGATTTTTAAAGTCAATTATAACGAATGAACCATGTTTGAATAAAAAGATATTTTGAAAAGTAGTAAATCACACGAAAAAAATGTTTTTATTTATTAATTAATTTAATTTTTAGCTGAAATGTAATTGTGAGGTATCATCAGTAGGTATCAGTGGAGCGATCTATGAAATAATCTCATTTCAAAATATTCACATGTTATTCACATGAATTCAGCGATGTCTTGAGCAGATTAATTTAAATGCATAACGAGGTTTAAGAGGTATTAAGATATTGAACAATCGAAGATTTTGAAATACAACACCCTGAAAGTTTCAAGCGATTTGTCATATAAAAGTTCCACACATATAGTTATTAATTAGCCTATTGAAGATATTCATATTATAAATGATAAATAATTAAGTAATTTTTTAAAGTCTACTTCTTTAACGATAATCATTTTAAGCCATGCTCTTTTTAATTTACAATGATAAAGATAATGATTTCTTCCATCATAAAGGAGAGTACTTTGTGTAACAATAAAGCAATTAAACAATAAAGTAATGACAAGTTAATTAGGTTATTTTTTCAAGATATAAGATATAAATAGTGACCCTCATGTATGTGTACAGGAATCAGAAATTAAAAATACTAAAAGATTGTATTCAACTACTGGACAGCCAAAGGAACAGTAGAACATTAATTGTTGTATTGATAGATATATTAATTTACAGCAATGCTTGTAGGGAATGTAAAGAGCCGTATGCAAATGAAACTCTGGACCATCCGCTGGATATTTGTCTGACTCATTAGAAAACTCAACAAAAATATGGTACTTGGGTGCTATCAGTTTTACCGGACTGGAGCACATACCTGAGGTTTCAGTTGAAATCTTACTAAAGTTCGCTAATATTATGAGTATTCTGAGTGATGCACACTATCGCTAAAAAATTAAGACTCTCATCTGATATTGCAATGCACCTGACAATGTAACCTAACCTAACCTAAACTATATTCATTTAAAGTTTTGCTATTGTTTATCATTCCATAGAACTATAATACATCAAGGTCATTGTCAATGGCCGTCTGACATGGTTATTATATCATAATATCTATATCTATGCCAATTTTACCTTCAGTTCTTAAAAAAGCTCAAAGCAGAATCAGTTGAGACACTTCAGTTTATTTGCTAAAATAAACTGAAATTGTTATTGTGAAACAAGTGAGAAGTGCAGAATTGCAGCACATAAAATGAGCATTAAATAAATTTTATATTAATTATGTCAACAATAATTTTAAGAGGCGTGTCACTTTGCAGTTGTGCCATTTCGTCATTTTGTTTGCAAACATTTGTATCTTTTTATGTGAGTACGTGGAAGTATTATTGACATCATTTTTGTTTTAATGCCAATGTCGGAATGTTGGAATGCTCGAGCGATATTTTACGTCTGCCTGCCTGAAGAGCAAACATCTCAATTTGTTTGATGTGTAATAATGAGGATTTGCTTTTGATATGAGTGCGATTTGTTTGGTTTAATATAGAAATTGATGTTTGCAAAGGAGAACAGGTGTCATTTTATACATGTCATTCCATACCAGCTTCTGCTTAAAGCAGAACCGTACATTTGAATAATTATGTATCCACGTATGTTCTGCTGTGAATATGTACCGAAATTCTAAATATTTTGAATTATGCGTTTTAATTTATAACATTTTTCATTTTAAATTGAATCTGACAAATGGCAGCATCTCATGCATAACAACATTTCTCTGCCATCACTGCTGCCATCATTGCTGCCATCACTGCTGCCATCATTGCTGCCATCATTGCTGCCATCACTGAATACATTAAAAGGAAACTGCAATCGAAATATAACCTGAACCTGAAATTGCAGCTGAACTAAGATTTAAGTGGGTACGTTTATGGTTATTTTTATTTTTTTTGTTTTTTTTTTATTTTTTTTGTTTTTATATAGCATAGAAATATGAGTCTGACATGGTATACAATATCGGATGTGTTCTCGGTTCTCGGTTCTCGGTTACTTCCAATAAATGCTGAGCTGAACTGCGCTGCGCTGCGCTTTTATTTTGATTGTATCTGAAATCACACCAGATACAATCATACACATTGAATGTGTATTACGAAAACTATTTCACATTTTGCTGATGAGGTTATTGCTTTTTGCGGTTGAATATTGTCAAATTAAAATGAGTTATGACAATTTAATTGAAATATTATTCATTGTGGTAGATGTGGTTTTTCATCATCAAATTAATTCACTCGGAGCGTATGAGCAACATTTGTGCTATGTCGTGTTGTGCATATCCGTATCCCAATGTAAATTGCACAAGTAATTTTATTAAATCGGTAATAAATCTCTTAAAAATTTTCTATTGCTCGATGTTGTTGTTTTGATTGCAGATAAATTGCTGTTTATTTTATGTTATGGAAAGTCATACTATAGTAAGCTGTCTGAGATATTTGTTTTCAATTTTAAACTGTTTTATGTTAATTAAATTTTATTCATATATTAGACAATTCACTCACTCACCTAACTTATATATGTAATCAATTAATTAATCCTACACATGAGTATAACTACACAAGAATCTTTTAACAAATTTTTCAATGCAATATAAGATTCACAACCTAATAGATACACAAACTAAACTAAACAATAACTTCAGTTTATACTTTCCGTTTAAATTAAACAAAAATGATTAATAAATATACGATAAAAGCAGTTAAATTGAAAAAAAAAAAACAAAAATATTTTCCCAGTTAATTAAAGTAATAAAAGCGAACCTTTAATCAAATTAAAATCATTAATTTAAATAAAAATTATATACATATACATATATATATATATATGTATATTGTTTTATTCCGCATTGTTACTCGCAATCTATGAAATAGTCGTATATTGTATGTAAGAAATGATATATGCAAATACGCTTATTTATTTCCAATAAAGTAATTAAATTATGTTTCATTTGAATTTCAAAAGTGGATCAGAGTATTTATTAATTTAATGGCAAATATATGAATTATAAATCAAATTTTTAAATTTTCATATATCGAATATCTACTGTTGACTTTGTTAAAATAATAAATAAATTAATATGAAAAAGGTTTTAAATATGGTTTTAAAAATACAGGGTATTGTCTAATAAAGTGGCATAGATACGGGAGGTGATTCACTGCTTCAAGAAAAAACAAAAACAAAACAAGATCTATGGGTCTTGGTCTTGGTATAGTAAAACTGTATATTCAAGAAAACTCTACTTAAAACAAATATATAGCCAAATAATACTAAATATTTCCAAAGCAGTTTATTGAAATAATTTAAGTCGATAAGATTCCAATTTTCCGGAACGCATTATTTTTTATTTTTATTTTATTAAAGTTTTGACTTGAAATTGCCCAGCAGCCGGTACTACGGCCAGAGAAGTCCTATTGTATCAATTTCACTACTGGTTACACAAAGCTTTATGACCAAATTCCAAAACTCAATCGAGAGAAAAGCTCTTAATCTGTTCTCGTGACAGAAATTTCATATAAATAGTATATAGTTTCTTCTGTGCGTTATTAAAGCTTGACAGTCGTAAAGAATATGCATGATAGTTTCCTCATCTTCGCGGCATGATCTGCATTCCGAATTAGCACATTATCATAATTTTAGAAGGTAATATTTCAGACCAACATGTTATCAATCTTAAATTACATTTTGTGAATTTAAGAATGTTTTTATAGGAGTAAGGTTTTATCAGTGCTTCGGTTTTTCCAGGAAACATACTTAAAAATAGATTATATTAGCGTCAACTTTTTAAGCAACTTCTTTCACTACGATATAGCTTACTTCTCTCGTTATCGAGTCTTACTAAAAAGTTATAATTTGTAAATGCCTCTGGCTGCTTCTAGCTTGATGTTCTCTTGATGTGTTCTCTACAACCCATTATTAAGAGGATTTGTGGATTCAAAATAACTTTCTTAACTAATTAGAGGTCAGCATATAAGTAAGGCCGGTAGACACAATTCCCCCATTCAAATAAAAGTGAAGGAACAAAACATGTCCATGAACTTGACCAAATCTTTAGTTTGGTAACATGGCTATAAAAGTCTCTGTCAGATCGGTTAGAAAAAAAAAATGCGGAGATATAACCATTGACACATATTGTAGAATACAGTTTACTCCTCATCTGCAGATCCATTAACACAACAAAAATCATTATATGGTAGACTCATTTCAATAGCATATATTCACAGTATGCAGTGACACGCATGCACTGTAATCGTAGAGCTGAGCAGTTTTAGTCTTAGTTGAAGCAACTGACCGGTACGTGAGAATACATGATTTAATCTTAGAAAATTACTACAAATCCTCATCTTGAAATAGAAATATTGCAAGTATAAGAAATTACAATAGACACGTCAGCTACTCCAGTGGTGTCCTAGTAGAAACCAAATAGAGAATGAAGTAAAAGTACTGGATGATCCTAAAATCATGAACTGAGCTACATATACATTTTTCATAAAGCAACAATTGCAGTCGGCAGATCTACGTTTCCTCTTTTCGTAATAGTATGACCGATATAACAAAAATTTTTGTCACCATAGTTTGCTAACAAAGAGAAATTAATTAGATTTAGTCTGTCCATGGATCAGAATATATGAAAAACTGGTAGCTAATATAGGACCACGTTTACAATTAAAAAAACGAGTACTCCTGCATAAAGAAAAAAATTAAAAATGGATCCAAGTAAAATAAAGTTGGTTGGTAATATAGTTTTAAACGAAAACTAATCTACTTATAAAGCAGTTATATTTTAAAGCTACAATCAAATTCTTATTTCACTTATTTCAATTAAACATGGACTTTTATAGTAGGGAATCATCTAGTTGGGTCTTTTACTTCATGGGGTAAGTAAAATAGAAGATTTGAATGATTTTGAAAAATGATTATAGTTCATTCTAGAAAAGTCTTTATATACCATAAAGTTCCATGTGACTATCTTAAAATTTGCGAGAACTATTTGCATAAAAACAAACTTAGAGATATAAGTTTACTGCCTGCCTCAAATTTTTGAAAAATATAAAATATATATTATATATAATTAATTGTCTCCTCTATACGCTAGAATTGGAACACAGTAAATATAATGAAAGCGTGATCTGTATTGAATGTTAAAAGATTTCAATATGTGATGCATGTTTGTACCTAGTTTCGTTGAGATAGACATTTGACGTGAGAATTGTATTCTATGCCAAAGTAAATATTTTTAGAACATTTAGCTCTTTGCCTTTTGAAAATAGACTAAACAACTGCTCTAAATTTAAAAAAGATTTTATACTCGAATGTTTTTAATAAGTATAGTAACTATGAAAATCATTTTAAACAAAAAAAAAAAACCTAACAATGACAAACAATATCATATAATATAATGATTTGATGAAATTATTAATTTAACGAAATTAATTTATCAAAATTAAAATCTCTCCAACTAAGGAACAGAAACGTTTGCTCTTCAACAGAACAGAATCACTTTATAAAGCGATTCAAGTAATAATTTTTAAAGTGCCTTTAACAGAATTCAATATATTTTAGAGATCATAATTAAACTTGAAATATATCTATCAGTGATCAATCAGCATAAAAAATATATGACATTAAAATTAGTATTTAATTGTTTTTTATTTTTATTTTTTTTTTTAGTTTTGAGAAGCATTAGCTCATTAGCTAAAATGGGGCCCATATAAGGCGATGGAATGTCTTTAAAGTATACCCGAAGCAATATTTCCTAATGAAAAGACGGTCCGAGGCCTCATATAGGTTGGAGTGGCGTCCTTGTTTCCAAAAAGCCCATTTCAGCTCAAGTAATGGCCTATTGTGATAAAGGGCCTATAAGGGCATATAAGAATGATTGTAAAATTAATGACACAACAAAAAATATGAACTTAATTGAAGCAGAAATTAAAATTTACTTTTTTTACTTAAATATAGTTTAATCTAAAATATGACAAAAGAATTTTATCTTAACTTAGACTATTCTTCAACCCAGAATCCTAATAAAACTTTATTAGTAAAAGAAATTAAGAGAGGTTCTAACTTCTAAACAAAATGTTTCTAGTATAGTTCTCAAAAATTTAGCAAATTTTTTCTCAATTCATCATATAAAAAAAATTATGTTGAACGGATAATTTATTTTCATTATTAACCAACACCGCGTTATGAAATCTCAGAATGGCTCCTCGGGTAGGTATGCAGAGCTGAGGTCAAATATTGC
Source organism: Teleopsis dalmanni (assembly GCF_002237135.1). NCBI lineage: Eukaryota > Metazoa > Arthropoda > Insecta > Diptera > Diopsidae > Teleopsis > Teleopsis dalmanni. The sequence goes on from NC_051848.1 coordinate 45,677,562, forward strand.
TTAGTCTGATGAAGCGGTAAACAATATTCCAGTCAAGGCATAAAGAGGGGTTTTGAAAATACCTTGAGTTAAGAAAAAGTAAAGTGCTCAAGTGCACTGGCTCAAGTAGTACAACATAAATAAATTAACCAAACTACATATTAGCACTTAAAACTTGATTAAAAATTTCTCACAAAGACCCCGTAAAATAATACAATTACTATTTTATTATTATTAATTCATTTACTTTAATATTTGTCAGGGTAGTATAAATATTATATATATTAAAACTATAAAATGTGTACTGTGAATGATTAGGCATTGAACTTATTTTTGGTGCTGTTAGCTAATGTTTTTGTTCATTTTTAGTGCTGTTATATGGTTTAATTGAAGTCGTAGTTTCTTAACTAGTCTTTAAATTTGAAGTTTATGTTTTAGCTTATACATATTTCTGCAACTTACGATTTTATTGCCTTGGTTCCGATTTTTAACACAATTTTTCTGTTTAGAAGTCTAAATAATTTTCCTCATATACTATTCTTTTATTAATTTTGTAGTGTATTAATTTGAACAGAGCAAAACAGAAAGAGAAGAAATAATTGAATATTCTTTGAGACAATTCTCTTTATACTCTCTTAAATACTCTTTGAAATAATTTGACCGCCAACTTTTTAAATTAATTAATATTCAAAATTTATTAGCCCAATCTGCAATTTAGATAAATATATACCTCAATCAGACTTTGACTGAGAATGACAATTTTATTTCATTTGATTTCTGAAGATATATAGAGTCCGTACCGGATTGGATGAAAATAATCTAAAAAAATATGCAAGCAATTTATTATTTTATTTTTTTTAATCCTACTGAATTCAAATAGTCTTCTTTAATAATTAACACAGCGGTGGGAATGATCGAAGTCCCTTTGATGATCGTAATAGTATCAAATCGAATTCTCTTTGTTGTCAATCCAGAAATCAACGGTGCCAAATGTTATCATACAACAAAAACTAACTGCATGACTCTTAATATTCCGGTCGAACTAGCCGATTTCTAACAATCAATCTTTGTAGGACAAGTTCCCTGTAAACATTTTTCCTTAAATCAAAAAAAGAATTTAAAAACATATCTCTGAGACTGAGGGTATAAAAAAGGTGGAATATAATTACGACTGTGCAAAGAACTCCTCCCGTTCGAATTCTAAATATATAAATATAAATTATATATAAACATAAAAATCTATTAATATTCAAAAATTAATTTTTTATTAATTTTTTTAAATTATTTGTGTAATCACTTAAATTTTCTTAGATTTGTCCACATAGATATATCTAATTTTTGAACTGAGATATATTATACCTAATATTCTAAGAAAGTTGGAAAATAAATTTCAGAAAAAAAATTCAGATTAAGAATTTTTCAAGGAACAAGTAAGTACTATTACTCTAAAATAACTTACCAGTTAATGAAAAACATAAGTGCCTTAACTAAATGATATATCACAACTACAATTTAACGCTACCAAACAGACGAATTTATGGATGATTGAGAATGACGTTCAGAATAAGAGTTAACAGAAAAAGAATATTATCTTTCTGTGAAGAGTAAACTACATGAAACAAAAAGAATTGATGATTCTTTGGTGATAGACTAATTTTATTAACTATATAACAGATTCATAAGTATTTGTTTCTATGCACAAGTATAGACAATATTAAATGCCAGTGAGATGTGAGTTTCTCTGGTGATCTAAGAAAAAACATACATTTTCGGTTTATTTTTTACTAAGTTTAAAATAATGTTTTAAGAATATATATTATGTTTTCATCGCTTTTATTTATGAAGAATAAAATAACTATTCAAATAGTGTATAGATTATACATGAGATTTAATGGATTCCATTGGTATTCTACTGTCGTGTCTGGGGATAATAAGAAATTGGGCACCATTTCTGGGTCTACTCTGTCATTTCCACCATTAGAACACCTCCAATAGATACATATAAACAATTTTAAAAAAATATTTAAATTGAGTAATTAATCAAGAAAAAACTTCTATCAACTTGTACATAGAATTTTTAGAAAAATTTTAGTCAACATCTCTTAGAGCCATTCTTAACATTCCCTGGTTTATCTCCAATCAATCTCCAAATCAATACACAGTGACTTAAAATACCTAAATAGGCTAAGCAACTGTACATATGCCGCAGTTAGAGGGAATTTCTCTCAACTCTAACATGGCATTCTTAGGGAAATTTCAGTCAACAACTCTTAAAAAAATTGTTAAGACTCTCTGATTTATCTTCAATAAAACAAGTCACAACTATTCAAAATACCTTAACAGGCTAAACAGCCATACATATACCACAATTATAAGGAACTTCTATCAATTCTAACATAAAGTTCTTGAAGAGATTTCAGTCAGCAGCTGTAAAAAGTGTTTAAGCTTCTCTAATTTATCTCCAATAAATCAGAACACAACACATGGATTCAAAATACCTAAATAGGCTAAGCAACCATAAAAATGCCAAAGCAATATCTTTACTAAAGAGATGTTGCTAGAAAGATATCAATGAAACTAAGAAATAATGTACAATACACTAGACCTGTCATACTGCAGATAATAACCCGTAATTATTGTTATAGTTATTATATGCTTTATAAATAAGACTAACATTAGTATGACTAGAGTATCATATTATATATATGCACCGATGGCCTGCAGATCTATCTGCCACATAGTAACTGAACTAATTCACTTAATATCTTCTATTGATAGTCTATTGTAAATAAACTTTTTAATAAAATAGATATATACATTTGATTGTAATATTTGATGATGGTGAAAGGTAGCGGCAATGATATTACGATTATAAGTTTTTCAAGTTATTTACCTGTGTACATTGCTCCTCCTTGACGGATAACATTTGCTTGCAGCAAGAGATTACCTCTTTTAGAGTGAAGACCTGTTTCTGTACCACACCAAGTTCGGTTCTTAGAGAAATATTTTCGGAGTTAGCTAATTGTAACGCAAGCTGCGCATTCGCTAGTTCAATATTGGCATGTCGCCCACGGCTCATGGGATCTACGTCATCTGTGTCGAGTTTGGCAGTAACTGAAAGTGCTTCGGTCGGAACAGTTTCCTGTAAATCCTCATGAGAACTCTTGGGTACGGATTCACCACTACGCAATTGACTATTTATCGCTTGTTCGGTTGCTAATTGCGCACGCAAAGACGAAATTTCGTCGCGTAAATCTTGAACGGCCGTTTGTCGTTTCATGCGTTTAATGCGTAATTCTTCTTTGAATTCTTCTAGCGTTTGCTCCCGTGGAGTTTTAACATTGTCTGTTTTTAAATCACTAATTATTTCCGATCTCTCCGAAATATCACACAAATCATTAATATTAATTAATACTTCAACAGAAGTTAGACTTAAATTCGTAACATTGGGATTAACTGAATCACTAGGTTTACTCACTTCACTTTCAGTTTTTATATCACAATTATTTTCATTACTGTTCACATCATTATCATTATTCTGATTACTATCAGAAACTTGCAATACACTTTGATTATCATATTCAGTCGCTCTAAAAAGCGTTCTTATATTAGCAACTTGATCTAAAACCAAATTTTCATTTTCTATTTCCCACCACCAAGGATCGTCGACAGCTTCATTATTTGTCACAACTTCTGTATTAAGTGAGATAGCTTCTGCTCTAATGTTGTCCACTTCGTCCAGTCCATTCGATCCATTTTGTGTTGTGGTACTTTCACTATTAGTGTCTTCCATCGTGGGAAGTGTTGACTCAGAACTGCCCATTATATTATGACTGCAGTCTGATTTTATAGATGCAGAATAGTCTGCCAATCACTGCACACCTCTTGTCACTTAGCCTTAAAGCGGCTGAAATACGACGTAGCACAATAATATCAACAGAAAAGTAACTTACCAATCGCGCAATATGCACACAAAACAAAAGACTCAATCCTTCTCCCCGATTCGAGAGGTTCTGCTCGTACAGTTTTTACGCTGCGAATCGAATATAAAAAATGTTTATTCTACAAGAAATGAAAATTTCGAAATCAACGGGAAATTTTTATATTCTTTTAGGTGAAAATGATGCACCTCGTTGAAAATTGCGTCCAAGAAACAAAGAAAACTGAAGAGTTCGCAGTTTCGGAAAAAAACAAAAGAGCACACAAGAATAAGAATGTTTGGCTTTGTATTTCACAATTTCACAATTTTCCTTATATTTTTACACCCATTACATATGAGGATGAGGTTGTGGGCATTCTTCGTTTTTTGCTGCGTTCAAGCACTTATTTATGTGCGTTTGCTGCTAGATGTGAAGGTGTGCACTTTTTTCTCTTTTGTTGTTTTATTTTTTCATATTTTGGAAAATTAATTCACACTTTATGGGATCACATTCAAATTAAAAGCGTTAAATCACTTATTAAAAATAATACAACAATTGGTTTTATGGGATCGCGGATTTCATGGGCTTTTTATAAGCGCATGGAGTCATGCACAGTTTTCGGAAAATTGTTTTTCGTTTGATTTCATTTAGTTTTCAAATCGTTGTGAAAATTCGTTTAATTGCAACCTTACCAAAACGTTACTCGTAGAAAACTGACTGACTGACTAAAGGTGCTATTTTTAAAAAATTAGAAAACTTTTATTTGTGTTTTATTTTAGTTTCGATTTTTCTTGGCATCCATACGCTCGAAAGTTTCTGTATATATTTTTCTCTTTATAATTCTCAGCCAAATCATATGGCTTTTCAACACATAGTGATGTGGTTTTTTCCTTGTGTGATTATATCGAAGAATTTTCAACTACTTTGGCTAATATATGAATCATCATTACATGTGCTCGGCACATGTAAAGAACAAGCAAATATCTTTATATTATAACCAAAATAATGTAATACTTTTTATTCCAACCGTATATGAAATCCAACATACTAAAAAGAAAGGTTCATCCATTTTGTGGTTCCAAAAGTAAACGTAACATATATGTGCACAAAATTTTTAATACAATATATAAATTAAACCTTACCATTAGATTTATACAAAGTGTCTAGAATACTGTAGAGTACTTTTAACTTTACGGAAAAACATCTAAAATGTCCTACAAAAAAGTCGAATAGTAACAAATCGTATAATCGTGGTGAGCAAACCATATAATCAATTTATAAGTCACGCAATACACTATAATGTTCACCTATATTTTTGAATTTATTAAAATTTCCGCTTAGGAACAAAATATCAAAAGTACCAAAATTCTCGCTTAAAAGCAAGATCTTATTGTTTTCACAGACTTATCACTTAAGAGCAAGATCTTCTTGTTTTAACAGAATTCTCGCTTAGAAACAAAATATTCCGCAAAATATTTCTACTTAAAAGCAAAATATTGCTGACAGTCAAAAACTAACTTAGTCTAACTATAGGCTATAAACGACCTCGATAATTAATGATTCTTTTAGGAAATAAGACAAAAGTGAATAATATAATTACTTATAATAACGTATTGAAAAGTAGTGTTGGAAAATACTGATCTTCTACTGTCTTACCAATAAACTCTTTTAGTCCCAATAAAACCAAAACAGAACGTGTTGTGTTGCTTATCCTTCGGTTCTGAATGTTCTTTTGAAATTATATATCTATCTAACTAACTTCAACATCAATATCTTTAATTTTACATAATAAAAATTTATAATTATATGACTCTGCTATACAAAATTATTGGTTTGGTAGTCACCTTTATCAATTTCAAGAAAGTACGGACCTATCACACCTCTAGACTTAATGTTACACTAGGGTGTAGGTTATATTGTCCAGCTTAAGAAGCTGGTACCAGCGAAGACATATTTTTTTTTACATATGTATATTCATAACTAATACATCATAATTATTTAATGAGATAAAATTTCTTTTTTACATTACTGAAATTATCTGGAAACCAGTCCACAAGCTTATTTCTAGCTACGGTTTTTGTCTTGGATGGCAGTTTTGTTTGATACATATATCATGAAATCATTCCTACCAAGATTATGCAACGTATATTCCTTTATTTATGAAGTTTTTTGAAACTTCTGTACCGTAGTGTAAAAATGTATTGATTCAAAAGATCATAACATTATAATGGAACTAAGTCGTAATGCCTTGAAGCAGTCTCTTTCACATTTATAGTCTCCTTAACACTTGAAATCTCCTACACACATCAAATCTCCTTGAAGTATTTTTTGCTGAATAAAGTCAAATTTTATCTTAAAGTTGTTTTATAAATAATTTTATGTAATATGTTATATATACACAATAAATAGTTAAAGATTTATTTATGTATAGAAAAAAAAACATGGCAGAACAAAAATGATATTGGTTTCATTATTAATGGATCCTTGGAACGATTTTAGGTAATACAGGGTTTGCGGCAGAAGTAAAAATATTTACAAAATAAAAAACTTTTTAAATACTCGGTTATTAAACGACTTTAAATCTTATTTACAACAAATAAAAAATCAAATTTAAGAACATTTGTAAAATCTTAAGAACAAAATTTTTAATAGTCTTTTAACAATATTTTTGATTCTTTTGAGAACTGGATGAGAAAGTATGTAGGTAATACCTACATACCTACTAAGTTTGTAAATACTGAATATTTAAGTAATTCCTATATCCAATAATGAATTTATTTCATTTTTAAAATCACAAAATATATCTATTGTTAACATATAAATTAGTTAGTACTTTCCTTATTAGCTCAAACACAAAGTATATATACAAGAAAAGATATAACTAATAAACAAAAAAGATCTGGTTTCAACTATCCATTAGAATGAATGAAATGGAGAAACTAAATTTGATGTATATATATATATATATATATATAAATTCAAAATCATCTGTGTTAATTTTAAATTTGGTTACTCGTTACATTAATCACTAAATAAGAAGTCAAACAGTCAAAGACATTATTACGGCACGTTCTCTAACAAAAGCATCAAATCACTTGACTAGGGAGAATGTAGGCATGTGGGGTCCAAAGAATTGTTTTCATTTTAATTTTTTTTTTTGATTTTAAATTATAGCAATACCATGTGTTTATTCCAATACAAATATAAAAAGCATCAAAATAATGCAAAGTAACACAGCATCTTATCATTTTTTTATTTTATCTGGAAGTGCATTATCAGTTTTAATGTAAATCTTGTTACTTAAAGGAAAGGATTTGAAAAAAAAGAAAAGATTTATTAAAAAATTCAAAAAATCATTATTATTTATAAATAATAAAATGTAATAACCTTCAAGTAAGGCCCACCTTCATTTTGCTTGCATTTATCAATTGGAAAAAAATAAGATTTGCTCAAGAAACTACCTTTGGGATCGTAATCAAGTTATAGCTATTGACAGCTAAGAAGAAAGATAGCAAACAGAATCTTGAAAATTTTAGATTTCCGAAACTTCTTTATACTTTATGCAAACCTTTGTGTAATATTTTGTAGATAATATATAAACTTTCGTTATTTTTATTATATAAAAATAAATATATAGCAATCTAAATAACAAACAAAGATTAATAGGATAATGTTTTAAAATCAATGCAAAAAATTCTTTAAAAAATTAGAGATTTTATCTCACAAAATCCATCAATCACTATCTACGTGTCTTTCGGGGGCTACAGACTAGCGACTCCAATATACAGGAAACCGTATCTTTACTCATGTACTGGTCTCACATAAATCACGAAAATAAACTAATCGAATCTTAAATTGATCTAAAAATTCCGATAGTTTAATGTGGATAACGCAAAGAGCTATATTGTGAACGATGATTATTTTAATTCGGCTCTTTCTGGTAAATACAAAAACATCACAGTAGTCAATGGTTATCTCCGAGCATAGGTGTTGATTTTCACATCAGTTCACGCCATTTGAACTTAACCTAACCGTAGGATTTCAATTTGAATATATTCATTTATCAAAGCCTTTTGATTGTTGTTTACAGTACTAATTTGAGAAAAGTTTTGGATTACACTATATCTGGCTCAGAATTACTGATCGCATCAATATCTTATTCGCATGTATTTCCCTATATTTTTTTATAGACAACAATGTGAGTCTTAAATGGAAATGCATGGACATGCAACCAAATTTTTGTTACTAGGTTTAAGTGGAAAAGAAACTCAAAGAAATCAATATATGGGAACTGAACACAAACTTTAGACCTTATAAAGTCTCCACATCAATAGTAAAACCTACGTTGACCAATCAAGCGTCTTCCATCTGTCTCTATTTGAAATGGACTTAGAGTGAAAACAAATTAGTTTGCACTTAAATTAATTTAAATTGCACCAGCGAATCCACTTAAACCTATTGGCTCCATGTAAGTGTTACCATGTAAGGGAAAAACTCAGAGTTTCAAAACCTCCTTGAACCTTTGGCAAAACTTAAAATGCTTAAAATAAAATAAATGGAAGGTGTAGCAATTAACCAAAATCGTAAAAAAGGAAATGTAACACTTACCTATCTATAACTATAACTAGTGATAAAGTCAGTAAGTGTAACACAACCTTTCCTCAAGATGCTTCGACTTCATCTCTGCTTTAACAGAGAAATGCGTAGTACTAACTCTTCTCCAAGTGTTCCCAATGTTGTTTTTTGAAAACTAGAAAAATGGTGCTAGTGAACATCATATACTCAGGTATTCAGGACTCTGCGTTCACTTTGGGTATTTAAAATAAAGTAAATCTATCAAGTTTAAAATATTTACAAAATGATTAAAAATTTGAAGCTATCCCTACAGAGGGGCTTACAGAAAAAAACAAGTAGTAAACTAAAATGAGAAGAATTTCTCTTCGAAATTAAAAAAAAACATCAATTGTCATAAAACGAGTCTTCGTTCAATGAACCATATACTTCATATACTTTATACTGAAAGCTATGAAACCTACTAACACTTCAGCAACGTCGTTAAAAATTCTCCAACTTGGGCTATAATCGACCTCAAAAATTGACGATTTCTTATGGAAAAAAAGGAAAGGAGGTATTATAATTTTTTATAATAACTTATTGAAAAGTTCTACTTAAAAAGAAAATCTCTGATCTTAACTAGTTATTAAGTCCATGTCAATATAATTGCTTGTTCCATCTTAAGCTCTTCTTAAGCTTCAGATGACTAGCACTCCAAATAATCCAATAGGATTTCTCTACGATCTATGTCATTTCACTTGGCGTTTATGTGAATTTCACTTTGAAGCCATTTACATTTATACTTTCTTCTGAAATTCAAGTTCAAAATAAAAAATATTAAAAAATATTAAAAAATATTAAAAAAAGTATTTAAAAATACTAATAAACTATGATATGAAAGAAATCGCATTTTAGTTATTCTGAAAAAAACAAACAATTAATATGAAATGTGTCACGAGATACGCAGTGGAAAAGTTAATAAAAGAATAATACGTGACCAAAATATTGATATAATTAAAATTTTACGTAAAAACATGCTTCCTTTTTTATTGTTTAAATAAATATATCCCAACACGTTGCTTGGATGAGAAAGAATAAGTTATTATTTATATGTAAAATAATTTAAATTTACCAATAAATTATTTTTAGAAATGTTCCAGGTTATTATGATATACAGAATGAGTAGGTAAAAATTCGTGTCAGATCTCAACACTTACCTGGTCCGATTTGAACAGAACTCGTAACAATCAACAGCTTCAACTAAAGCAGAACTAAGTTCGTACTACAGTATCGATGCTTACATATCACTGCACACTTGAAAGACATCCAATAAAAATTGGTCTACGTTCTACCCTTATAGTTATGGCTCTGCTGATTAGAAGGAAACTGTACTACACCTTATGTGTCAATGCCCGTCATTGACTAGAAGAAGATTCAAAATTTTGGAGCTCTTTTGCTAACTGACCTGACAGAGGTCAGGTCATTTATTAAAACTAGGGACAATTTTATACACTTCTTATGTTGGTTTCTTTCTAATTGAATAGGAAAGTCTAGCGGTCTCAAAAGGACTTCTACCTTCAGCTAATCCCTCATGTTTGGGGTGCACTCGGTATATCATCTGTGGTAGCACAACAATAGCTTACAGTGTATTGTACTATATATTATAACATATAAATTACAATAGTATATATACTCACTTTAACTTTCCATTTGCTTAATTCTGACATTGTACTGAACACGATAAAAAACGTATTACACTTTCGAAAATGTAATAATAAAATCAAATATAGAAGTCTTGGATCCATCCTTTAAACATTTTATAAATTAAGAGTATACTACCAAAAACAAACATTCTCTAAACAAAGAGTTCAATATATAGTGCGTCTAGTGGTAACTCAAGTGCCGTAAACTCAATGGTATCTTAATTTGACGGAATAAGAGCATGAAATAAATAATGGAGTACTATCATTATTTTGTGTAGCTAATTTCTAGTTTAAAGAATTTTTAGAACGAACCTAATGGAACTTATAAGGTTCGCCATTAAAACTATGCAGAAGTGGTTGATAAGATGAGTCCTTGAATCGTGTTACAACTACCTCAAGACCTATGTCAATCACTCAATTTTTTTCAATCTTCGACTTAATTTACTTACATAGAATAACTCTGCAACGACTTAATCGATTAGCTCAATCACCGAATATAGATTGCCTAGATCAATATAAATATATAAGAAATATATATAGAATATACATAATAATTTATTAGCGGACTAATTGGTCAATTTAAATAGAAATAAAAAGACTATAATTTATTATTTTTATTTAAAAACAGTTTTTATTTTATTAAAATATTTTTTCAATATTTCGACTATCTTCGATAGTCACATTCAGGGAAACTTCTGAATATACATATATAACTAGCTCTTCATTGTATTTTTCAATAATTTATGAACTCCTTGATAAACGTAAGAGAAGCTTTTAGTAATAGTTCATATCGCGTGATATGATATATGTACCTATGTATCATTTTTGATCATTTGACTATGTTGTGAAATCTTTGGAGTTGTAACAATACATTCGCAAGAGATAGTCTTTTGCTCCAATAACCAAAATTATATTTATATGTGCTAATAAAATCTAACAAAGCACTCTACCTATTATATTCTCTAATATCATTAAACCGACGAAATAGAAAAGTAAAGTTTTTGCTCTTTACTCAAAGTAAAAACGAATTATTAAGAGTTTCATTTTCATAAAGCATAAAATATTGAGGCAAGGATAAAGATATCTGATTAGTCTTTTAAGGTATATACCGAGCATTAGACTCATCTTCCTGCTTCATATATATTAAAACGATGTTTTCCCATTATTTAACATTACGTTAAGAGACAATAATTTCAAAACCTGCATTCGCAGCATATTTCCTACAGATATAAATTGCCTTAATAAAGCTATTTATAAAGTTTCAAATCAAGTCTATTATATATTGAGGCTTTTATTGTGGGTCTATTTAATAAAGTCCCAATCGAGTAACTTCTGAAATTGATGATTTGATAAATTGTTTTCAAATTATAAACTAAACTTTTAAAGTTCAAATCTTTCCCAATCTTATCTTAAACCTTTACTAACATCCTTAATGCCCACTGGATGTCTGTCCATCCAGTTGGGTGTATAAATACTTCAGCCTCTCTAATTAATGTATACATATTTGTATGTATTATTTATAATAAATTAAATAAATAAAAATTAAATTAATTATAAATCGAAATTCTTATTTAACATAAATATATGGTATATGTTATTATTATCAACCTCACTATATCCCACCATGAAAAGGATTGAAAGGTAGTTCTTGTTGACTTCTAAGTATTCAGAATGTATCTCAATTGTATGAATAAAACATGTACTGAATATTAAAAATAATTTAATATCGTTAGTATTTCCGCTTCTTGCACAATTAAAATGTGAAAATAATGTAAATTTACTATTATATACATATATTTATATATTTTTTTTTTAATTTATATTATATATTTTATTGATCAATTTAGGCACGGTGCACACTTGCGGCAAAAAAAAAACGCACTTGCACGCTGAGTACACGCTAATTGGTTTTAAGATATATTAAATCAAATTGATCATATTGCATCAGATCAGTGGACATCAGATACATTAGATCATATTGAGATGTCCACTTCTTCAATATTTGGATAAAACTTCAAATATACAATGCAAAGCAATGAATATATCCTCTCTATCATAGCTATCTTTCATGTCATAACACTGTAACAGTATTATATATTTAAGTACCAGTAAAATACATATATCAATACTCACACTAAAGAAAAATGACGATGGTTGCAGAACAACATATTACAAAATAAAAATTAAATAATTAAATATATATAAAATTTGGACAAGCTTTTGAGCTCGTTTTTTGCTTCCAACACTTTCATCGGACACTGTGACACTTGGCATCATTTATTTTTGTATTCACCTTGATAAAAAAGTTATTATGTGCTTGTATCATGCAATTTAATGTTTAACCTAAACCAAATAACAATCCTAAACTAACCAGCAAAGAAGATATTCTTCTGTGACTGCTATCAGCTGTGCTTTTCGGTAAAAGGCTAATAAAGTTTGTACAATAGATCGATCCATTAATTTCGTATTTCACTTTAATAAGGACATTTTTAAAGATTTTAAGTAAATGGTTTTTTTATTATATGTAATTATAATGCTCTTATAAATGTATTAGTCTTACAGCACATTCACGTTGTCTCATTTAGGCGGGTTTGCTCATTATAACCAATAAGAAGGATGATTTACCATACAAAAATCTTTCATATAACTGAACTCATTAACAAAATATCAGCTCATTTAAGGCGAAAATTGTTGAACGCAACCCTTAAAAATAAATTTCCCATAAGGGAAATTACCAAAAGTTGAAATATTTGCCATATATTTCATTTGTGAAATGTAAACAAACAACAGCTGAGCTTAAAACAAAGGCACTGAGGAAGTTAGTATGTAATAAATTTTTTTTTTTTATTAATTAAATATGTAATTGATATAAAAAATGTATATAAATGACTTAATATATCAATCACACATTTAATATTTTTATATGATGTATTATTAAGTGAAGTTTATAAAAGTTCTATCAGCTGGATAAGGCTGCGGTTGCATTACATACGAATATTGTCTTGCGTGTTCGTGCGTATGTTTTTCCGTGCGAATATTTTGTTTCAAAATTTGTTTGAAAATATTTTGTTTAAACAAATGTTCGCATGAGAAAGAAACATGTCGCGGGAATAATTCTCAGCAACTATTACCACTCATATATGATATCGTACTGTCATACTATCATATGATTACGATTTATTCGTACGAACACGCAAGACGAAACTGGCATGCAATGTAACCGCAGCCTAAATGAGCTCATTATAATGGAGAGCGTTTTCTCATTAATATAATTGAGGAAGTGCCTATATGAGACAGTGTAAATGTGCTATTAGTAAAACATCAGTGCAAATGGCTTTACATTATTGCATTTGCAAATAAGTATTACAAGCTTTTGAATTACAAAAACAGGCTTACACTTATCACGATAAAACACATCTTTTATAAATCTATAATATATAATAGGTCTATTCCACGAGCTACTCGTAGTAAAACTCAAGTAAAACACAAGTAAAGACCAAACTGAGAGCGTAACACAAATAAAGTACCAAATTACGCTCTTTACACACATTTTCATGGAACAGCTTTGTGTAAAGCCTGATGAGAACACCAGTGCAACGCAAATAAGCAATACAAAAATTCATACCAAAACAGCTGATTTACACATCAGCACAAATTTTACTTGAAATAAAATATACAAGTAAAGACTGTGTAGTATTTTAAAATTTCGACAGGATGTTACGCTTTTTCAGAAGCTCTTATTACTAGAAAATTTGCTAATGAAACGCACTTGCGTATACACAGTGTTATTCGAAGTTACTACAAGTAGCTCGTGGAACCGACCTAATATAATCTAAAGTATGATTTTGCAATGATTATACCACAACCCTATAATTCTTTAAAATATTGTTGTTGCTTCTGTCTTGACTGACAGTCAGCTGTTAAATTACATTTCCAACAGCATTGTATGCTTAACCAATGAAACTTGTTCAGAATCAAAACGGCAATTTTAATTTTTAGATTTTATTAAGTTTTATTTAAAATTACTGAAAAAGAATTATGGAATCATATATTTTTAAACAAATTAGTTTAGCATGACAGTTGCTCACCTAACAGCCGTTTGTTTACTATTACGTCCATTACATAAATAAATGCATATCTCGCTGAATTCAAGCACGTGCAGTTTCGATTTTGACATTTCCCTCACTCATTTGTTATCAGGAAAGTGCGGTTGTTATTTAATATTAAGTTATTGTTTGAATTTGTGTCTGTACCATATTAATATAATATTAGTTAATAAAATGAAGCAGGTTCCAGAGTTGACGAATTCACGTCCAGAATTCAGAGAAGTTCCCACCCAATTAAATGAAGTAAGTAAAGCGCCAATGTTTTCAAATCAAACATTCAGAAGTTTTTGTCTTAGCACCTTTTAAATTTAGGCGCACCACATCTGGACTCATTTGACCAAATGCTTGAACAGGGTCTCTTGGATTCTGCTAAATATATGACACCGTTGGAATTCAATACTCCAGCTGGAGAATATGTTAATTTATATATCAAAAATGTACGTATAGATCGACCGCATGTGCCCTTAAATGTAATCGATGTTAAAAATCGAAACATATATCCGACTGAAGCACGCCAGAGGCATGAATCATATGTTGGCATGTGCACCGCCGTACTAGGATGGAGTGTGAATGGAATTGAAAAAGCTCCAGTCGATGTAGAACTAGGAGAAGTGCCAATTATGTTAAAAAGTAGGGCTTGTCACCTCCACAATTTAACGCCTAAACAAATGATTGAAAAGGGAGAACACGATTCAGAATGGGGAGGTATTTTTATAATTAAGGGCAATGAAAAAATTATCAGGATGCTGCTAATGACCCGTCGAAACTATCCAATAACAATTAAGCGTTCAAGTTGGAAAGAACGAGGCGTAAAATTCAGCGATATCGGTGTACTAATACGTAGTGTACGATCTGATGAAGTTTCATTTAACAATGTCCTGCACTATTTAAATGATGGCACTGCAAAATTAATGTTTTCGCAAATGAAAACTATGTCATACGTACCAGTTTGCCTCATTTTGAAATGTCTTGTAAACTTTACAGATCATGAAATATATAAACGATTAATACTTGGATATGAAAAAGATGAATTTTATTTAGCCTGTGTGCAAAGAATGATACAACAGGTACATGAAGAAGGCTTTCACACACATATGGACTGTAAAAATTACTTAGGAAATGTTTTTCGGTCCAAGTTTTATGAAGTGCCGTCATGGAAAAGTGATGCTGAAGTAACCGACTACATACTGAATGAGCGCATCTTAATACACTTGAGTACCCACAGAGAAAAATTCGATTTGTTGGTTTTTATGATACAAAAATTATTTCAATGCGCGCAACAAAAAAACAAAGTTGAAAATGTTGACTCTGTTATGATGCAAGAAGTATTGCTATCAGGTACGATTTTAGTATAATATGTTTAATATTGTCTTATTAATAATAAAAAGATATTCTATTAAGGTCACCTCTACCAAAAGTTCTTGATGGACCGTGTAGATATTTGGCTTCAAAATTGTAAAAGGTATTTGCTAAAAAAGCTCGAAACCCCAGATGCTTTACTTTCTGCACCACTTCTAAAAAATTGTGTTCGCTTTGCGGGTAAAATATCGAGATCAATGGAATCATTTCTTGCTACAGGTAATGCTCCATCTCGCTCTGGATTAGGATTAATGCAAAATACTGGCTTAGTGGTGATGGCTGAAAATATCAACAGAATGAGGTATATGTCTCATTTTCGTGCAGTCCATCGTGGTTCATTTTTTACAACAATGCGCACAACCGAAGCTCGTCAATTGTTGCCTGATGCTTGGGGTTTCATTTGTCCAGTACATACTCCTGATGGTACGCCTTGTGGTCTTTTGAATCATTTAACCGTTTCGTGCAAAATATCCACTTTACCGAAACAAGAACTCGTAGAAGTATTATGAAAACGCTATTTAAAAAGAATGTAATATTTATTTTAACAATACAATTTAAGGCTATACCAGCAGCACTATTTGATAATGGCATGTTCCCGTTGGATTCCGATTTTTTACCTGATCCCTCGAAACTGTATGTAGTGTTCCTAGAAGGCAAACATTTGGGTTATATACGCATAGTGGATGCTGAAAAAATTACTAACCAATTACGTGCTTTAAAAATCAATGGACAATTACCAGAAATGTTGGAAATAGCATTCATACCATATAAGAAAAATGGTCAATTTCCTGGTTTGTTTTTGTTTGTTAGTCCAGCGCGAATGATGCGTCCTGTGAGAAATTTAGCTTTAAACAAGGTCGAGTACATTGGTTCATTAGAACAGGTATATATGGAAATTGCTATTGACGGAAAAGAAGTCTATCCTAATTTTACAACTCACATAGAATTATCAAAAACTGATTTTCTAAGTAATTTGGCTAATTTAATACCAATGCCAGATTATAACCAATCTCCAAGGTTTGTATGAAATGCATATTAAAACAATTTGTTTTTATTGAGATTTATTTTAGAAATATGTATCAATGTCAGATGGGTAAACAGACGATGGGTACTCCTTGTTTGAATTGGCCAAAGCAAGCTGCAAATAAACTTTATCGACTGCAAACACCTACAACACCTTTATTTCGACCAGTTCACCATGATAACATAAGACTTGACGACTTTGCTATGGGTACAAACGCGATTGTTGCTGTTATATCGTACACTGGTTATGACATGGAAGATGCCATGATTATAAATAAAGCATCATACGAACGGGGCTTTGCCTACGGCAGTATTTATAAATCGAAATTTATTGAATTAAGCGATGGTAGCTATTTTGCACGCAGTCCGGAGATGCCAGAATTGTTAAAGTATCTTGATAATGACGGCCTTCCACAGCCCGGTTCACTTTTAACTACTGGATGCCCATTATATTGGTATGCTTCCAATCTGTTCTGTTCTTCTAAATATTATATTATCTAAATTTTATAGTTATTTCGATGTTAATGACTCCACATATAAAGTTAAAAAGTTCGATGAAAGCGAAGACAGCATTGTGGATAGTGTACGCTTCTGTGGAAGCTATAAAGCGAATTCACCGCGCATGATTTGCATTACATTAAGAGTACCACGACCGCCTACCATAGGTGACAAATTTGCTTCACGTGCTGGTCAAAAGGGCATTTTGTCACAAAAGTGTCCAGCTGCGGACTTGCCGTTTACAGAAACAGGACTCATACCTGATATTGTTTTCAATCCTCACGGTTTTCCATCTCGTATGACAATTGCTATGATGATTGAAACAATGGCAGGAAAAAGTGCTGCTATACATGGTCTAGTACACGACGCTACTCCATTTACTTTCTCCGAAAACAGTACTGCAATTGACTATTTTGGCAAACTGCTCGAAGCAGGAGGCTATAATTATTACGGCACCGAGCGTTTATATTCGGGAATTGACGGTCGAGAAATAGCAGCAGACATTTTCTTCGGTGTGGTGCATTACCAACGTTTACGTCATATGGTGTTCGACAAATGGCAAGTACGTTCCACAGGTCCCATTGATACAATAACTCAACAACCAATCAAAGGTCGAAAACGTGGTGGTGGTGTACGTTTCGGAGAGATGGAACGTGATGCACTAATATCACATGGCGCTGCATATTTATTGCAAGATCGTCTATTTTATAACTCTGATAAAACAGATGCGCTCATTTGTTATGACTGTGGCAGTATTTTAGCACCGCTTGAAAAAATATTCAAACGCAACAGCATTGGCAAACTACAGTCAGTACCTGGTACATGTAGGCTATGCAATAATGGAAAAAATTTGGGCTACGTTGAAATTCCATACTCATTAAAATATTTAATCACAGAATTAAGTTCTGTAAATATAAACGCTAGACTAAAACTTCTAAAAATTTAATTGTTTTTATATTTCTTTAATATATTAATTGTTTCTATATTTTTAAATTGTGTCTTACAAACAATTTTCTTGCTATTCATATCTACAGAAAATAACTTAAATGAATTATTTTTCCACTTTTTTTTTTAATTATTTAACTATTCAACATATTAACTACCTACACAATGGTAGAGTTCAATAGTAATATTTTATATTTACTGATGTTCAGTTATGGCAGAGTTCGAAAAATAATTGGAAAAATAAATTTTATTTGAAATAATCAAATTTTTTTAAGTAGATTGCAAGAAAAAATAATGAGAAGAGTTCAAAAAATAATTGGAAAATTAATTCTCAATTAAAATATTTTTCAAATTTATTGAAATAGACGGCAAGAAAAAATAATATAAAATTGTTAATAAAATAAAGTGATTACAATGAAATCATAATTATAAGATCATCTAAAATACTTAATACTATATTCTTATGACATTTATAATTATAATATTAATAAATGCAATAATAAAAATATTATAGTGAAATCTTCAACATTATTTTTACTTAAGTAATTAAGTTATAAATTCAAAAAGTCGCAATATATTTTAATTGCCCTGTTGATTTAAATTTATAGCAATCGCAAATAAACCCATAATCTATTTATTCAAGCAGTCAATATAACATATATGTTTAAGCAAAATTCAAAGTGCTTACAAACAGCACCAAAAACGGGCAACAATCAAAAACAATTAAAAACGATTAACACATAAAAAAAGACAAAAACAAAAACGAATAAAAATGCTAGCTAACAACACTAAAAATAACAAAACCACACCAAAACTACTAGTTAGATGCACCAAAAATAAGCAAAAATAATGATTTCAAGAATGGTCAGGACTACGTCCGGAATCACTTGTCGCCAAAAACGACCAAATGCCATTTAACACCTCTCAAAGGAACTTTACATGCAGGTCCCAGCGAGTTACAACAACAACAGCAAATATAATAGTTAACAACTCCAAATATGAACAAAACAGCACCAAAAATGAAAAAAAAATGCTAGTTAGCTGCACTAAAAGTGGACAAAATGAACAAGAAGAATTTCAAAACAATATATTTTCCATAAACGTGTTGATATGCAGATGTCTGAGTTGGTGATTTATCACCTTAACTCTATTATATCTGTGTACAGTTTTAAGTCCCACTAAGAATAACTAAATACAGGGCTTTATAATATGACGGATCTGATGTGTTTGTATCTGCCTGTGTTTATCAGATTTTGCTGTATTTCTAGGTTGCTGAGTGTTAGATTATTGTGATTGTCAATTATATTGAACATGTGTTCTTCAATATGTAGACTTCAGTAGATGGAAGATATTGTGGCAGAGATAAACGGAACTCAATTAGACCTTCAATAGGACCATAAAATATTGCTAGTTGAAACATAAATTTAACTTTAAAAATTATTAATAGCATTACGGATTCATTAGCAACATGAATCCGGTGAGCAGACATATTTAACACCATAAAATACCAAAAAAGAAACGATGAGTAAATTTTTAATAGAGAAATATCGTAAAACAAGCTTAGACCCTACATGGATTGTATAGCTACGGATGATGATGATAATGGGCTACAATAAGAGGAAGCTCTAGCCGAAAGTTAGCACGGATTCTTATGGTCTAAGAAAATAATATGAGCAATATTTTAAAAACTTGAAACTATTTTGCGCCCAGTTTTTGCAGAAGAGAATATAAGTCTGGTGTCTTAAGTTTTAGTTTTTTAGTCCGATAAATATCATTTAATTTTAATCATTATTATCTCGAGTAGAATGACTTATGTGAATTCAGAGTTCGTTTTTTTTTAAATGGTTTTTCCCGAACTCATTTTTTCTAAATTGTTATATATATTTTTTTTTTGTTTATTTCTGATACAACAATTCTTTTTTATCTCAAGAAAATTTTCGCAAATAAGTTTTTTTAAGTAATAAACTTACCATTTTCTCATAATAGACCTCTAAAACCTGCTCATATAAATTTTAACTAAGGGCATTAAGAAATAAAAACTCATCATCAGTTATGTGCGACGGGCTGAAGTCGGTTCCAAGAACTGAAGCCGGGTCTACGTTCCGGAGCCTTTAGTCTATTCAGAGGGCCAAGTGCCGTTCAACACTCCCAAAAGGGACAACACAAATAGATCTCGGCGGGTTACAACAACAACAACAGGCTGGAGTCCCTCCGAAATGTAATCAAGGGTCTATATTTAAACATATGTATATAATATATTTTCATTATTAATGTCCCATGAATGTTTTATTAGCTTAAAGGTTTTTCCAAATTACTAATATGATCTGTAAGACCCCGCGAAATAAACTTCCGACTTCGGGCCTGACTAGTTACTTAATCTTTTATAGCTGTGTGTCTTTTGCTTTCCCCATTCTTAGCTTTTTAGCAATTTATCCTTAAGATAATTGTAATCTTTTAATAACCCAAAAGACTTCAGTCTTTTAATAACCACTTTTTATTCTATAAAAAAGTATTTTCTCAATTAATATTTCCATTTTAAATTTTATTAATATATGTTTTATGCATTTAATATACAATAACTTATGTATACAATAATATAATTTTTTATATCGCTATTTCAATACAAACCACAAAGGAATTTGTATTACATACATATTATGTACTTAATCGTTTCTATTTATTGTATTAATTTAAAAATAGTCAAAATATTATAACAAACATTTATATATTGTATATTATATTGTTATGCATAACAAAACTGCAGTAAAGATTTCGTATGATCGTAAGTGAACTATTTGAAGTAATTGAGTTTTTGTTTTTTTTTATTATTACTGTACTTTGACGATATATTAGAGGCAACGTTACACTATACAATAACTTTGTTCCATAAAGCCTAGTACTAAAAATCCATTTCGCACAAAAAATTGAAACTCTATATCGAAAATATTTTCTACAATATTCGAATTTTACGGAACATGTTTTTATATATATATGAAACGTTTCTACAATATTCCAATTTTGTGGAACATATTTTTTATATATAAAAAATGTTTTCAACAATG
Source organism: Teleopsis dalmanni (assembly GCF_002237135.1). Lineage (NCBI taxonomy): Eukaryota > Metazoa > Arthropoda > Insecta > Diptera > Diopsidae > Teleopsis > Teleopsis dalmanni. Next base: position 45,698,711 of record NC_051848.1, read on the forward strand.
TTCTAATTTTGTGGAATATATTTTTTATACATATAAAACAAATGTTTTCTACAATGTTCCAGTTTTGTGGAACATATTTTATATGTATATATATATATAAAATGTTTTCTACAATATTTCAATTTTGTGGAACATATTTTTTATATATAAAAAATGTTTTCTACAATGTTCCTGTTTTTTGGAACATATTTTTTATATATACATAAAATGTTTTCTACAATGTTCTAATTTTGTGGAACTTATTTTTTATATATATATAAAATGTTTTCTACAATATTCCAATTTTGTGGAAAATATTTTTTATATATAAAAAATGTTTTCTAAAATATTCCAATTTTGTGAAACATATTCTTTATATATATAAAATGTTTTCTACAATATTTCAATTTTGTGGAACATATTTTTTATATATAAAATATGTTTTCTACAATGTTCTAATTTTGTGGAACATATTTTTTATATATATATAATGTTTTCTACAATGACAAATTTGTGGAACATATTTTTTATGTGAAGTTTTATGGAGTTTCAATTTTTCGTGCGAAATTGATGTTTAGTACCAGACTTAAGGAATAAAATTAATAAAATGTCAAGGATGACTATCGCTCGCTTAATACGTTACTATCAATATGTAGGCAAAGAAGAATTTTATATATATCTTAACAGATCTTCAAATATTTTGATATGAAAAAGTTACACAATTTAAAAGAATAGAAGTACGCTTTACAATGGCTGTTAAGGACGACATATATTTGGATATGTGAATATCAGTAATCGAAAGAATAGAAGTTTAAGAATATATATATTGTTAAACTTCTGATATTTTTCTATGTTAATACTTAATTTTTAATTAAAAATAATAAATTTGAAAAAAATTTGATGCAATTTCATTACGCAGCTAAGAACTTTACATAGCACTTTTATTGTATATGTATGTATGTATGTTTAATGTCTATGGCATTTATGTGGGTTATTTTAAGTTAATTAACCTAATTTATATGCAAAATTAAATTAACTACATTTTGTTATTTTTTACATAATACGTAATTACGTGTAAATTATATTTGTTCATTTTTCTTTTTTTGGTTTATTTCAATAAATCATACAAATAAATATGTGTAGCAAAAATTGTATATATATTTAAAATAAACTAATATAATTATAGTATAATATTATAATATAATGTAATTTAACCAAAGAACAATAGTTGTAATCACAATCTTGAGTAACGAGGAGTTCGGTAAGCAAATAACATAGTAACAGCACGCGCAGATGACAAAGATTAATTGAACACTGATGGAACATTGGCTGGACCCTGGTTGATTTCAATTATGTCCTCCCTCTCTCTCTCTCTCTCTCTCTCTCTTTCCCATCATCTCCTTAACTCTATTCCCAACCATTCACTCCTCTACCCATGTATTCGTCTTGTAATCCTCACATGTTATCTGCTTTTCAGATCCCGGCGGGCTACAACAACAACAACAACATCATTGAACATTGTGGAACTGTGGATGCCATTACGATTGCGCTTTGTGGTTGTCATTAACGCGAAATAAAACAGTACAGACTGGTAAGCAACAATCAAACATATTTGACGAACAAGCGTTTTTTTTAGTGCTGCTCTGCACCATTAATATGTTACTACGGGCACAGATAGTAACGTTGCGTGCGATAAAAGTCTTAATTAGAACTTACTGTTTTTTTAAAAGCAAATTTTACAATTAAATACCGCTTTATTTATACACTTTGTATTTTCATATAAGCATTTTAATTTGAATGCCTTTTTTAATGAAAGTGTAGCAATATTTTTTCTTCATCTGCGCTCATTCATTAGTTGTGCTCTTCATATATATTTTAATTTTCTTATACGATTTAATTTTTGAAAACGTTTGCAATTTCTCTTTGCAAATCGTGAGAAAGCATTCTACACTGTTATCTATTTAAGCAGTTACTTATCTATTTAAGCAGTTACTCGGTTACCGAACTCGTTACTTAAGACTGTGAACACCTATCATATGTTATCATAAATTAATCTTGAGATTTTCTATTATGAGCATATGTCAATTATTATATTTTTGATAAATGCGTAAAAAAAGTAAACATACAACGGAATTAATAAGCGCAAATCTCTATATAAAGCCTTTATCAAATAATAACATTTAAAAGGTAAAAAAAAAAATAACGTAAAAGTGTAGTTTCAATGACAAGTTTACGTTATTATTAATTATTATTCAATTCTCAGTTGTTGTAATATCTTATTTGTGAAAAAAATATATATATATTTAAACTAATGTAGACGTCAACTTCTAACTATATAAATGTCTAGCATTAAAATCTAAAATCCAATTTACTATGCCATAAATTACAAATTGTTTATGTTAAGATTGCATGCATATTACTGTAAAATAAAAGTTTAGATTTTTTTACAACTTTACTTTAATTCGAATCTATTTTGACGTTTATTTTATATGTATGGCGGTTAAATATTACAATTTAAATTTAAAAAAGATATAACTATATATAACAATTTTGCAAATAATGCACATAACTTTAAATTTACTATAAAATTTAACTATTAAAAAAAAATAGCTGAAAAACAACCAGAGTAGGAAAGTATTTATACAATTTCTAATATCCACACAGTTAGTTAAACAGAACAGAAAATATATCCAAATGATTTCTTTTCAATTTAATTTGTATTTTATTCATTTTAATAAAATTGCAACAATTTTTATCTTTTTAAGTTGATTATTTGTCTAATATAATGAGATTTTTATTTAATTTCTCCTTTAAATATATATTTTTGAATAATACATAATGTTAAATAGTGTTGTTATTTTTAATTTTAATTATTTTTAAACATAACGATTTATATTATTTAATAAACAAATTTTTATTTTTATTTTTATTTTTACTACAACGACTTTTATACTAAGTATAATATGTACTTGCATGATTTAATGATTTGTTGTTTGCATCTTTAATTATTTTTAATTATATATATATTTATTTATATATATATATAAATATACATATATGTAAAAATTTGTAAACCTTTTTAAAGTATAATATTAATATATATTTATATGTTATTATTTTTTTTTTTTTTGTTAATAAACAAACATTAACATAAAATATAATTTATAATTATAATATATGTTGCTGTTGTTGTATTAAACGAAGCTATCCTTTGAGCTTAAAAATATAATAGTTTTACATTAAATTTATTATAAGAATTCAATTAATATTGCTATTTATTGTTAGTGGAATATTTTGTGTTTGTACACACGTTTGTTACTTTGTTCTTTGTTCTTTGTGAAATTGATATCATTTAGTTTTAAAATGTACAATTAAAAATCTTACTTACAGTTTGAAATACAATGCAAAGTCTTGCGATTTAAACGAATAAAAAAAAAATTCTTTAATAAAGAGAATAAATAAGAAAAGGCTGTGGAAAGACATTTATAGGTATATTTATATATATATAGTATATATATCGATATATAAATACATATATAAGTATTTATAAATATACATTTATAAATATAAATAAATACATATATAAATATTATATATAAATACATATATAAATACATACGTAAATACATATATAAATACATATATAAATATGTATATTTGCAATTGATATTTGTCTAAGTTTTCATTTTCATAAACGATCGAGAAACAGAGTAAAATTTGATGATATTTGATTTTGCAAATGGATGCTGTGTGTCATTTACGAGACAATGCATCATGCAGTGACAGAATTGTGCCAAGAATTTCAATTCAATTTTGTAGCTTAACAACGAATATATTCATTAAAGCACAAATAATGTGTTTATTGTAGGACAATACACTTTTATAATAATAATATTAATTTACTCAATTTATTTCGTCTTTAAAATTGGTCTGAGAGTAAATCGCAAACTTCACGTGTTACGGTCTCTTTGCTTGCCCGAATTGTTAAACGGAACATCTGAAAAGAAGATAATTTTAATTAATTTTTATTTAATACATATTAAATTAATTTAAATAAATTATCTATTAATCCTTACTTGCGCTTGTTTATTCGGCTCTAGTCTCATTAAGCATCCCACCTGTTGCGTTTGAGTATGTATTATTCCAGCACAAACCATATTATCGGGATTTGGATCAACATTGTCAAGTAATTGCATTCCAAAGCCCATCAATTTATTTCGAGCACCAGACAGATCGAGTGGTTGTAACGCTTTAAATACTTTTTGTGCTTTTTGTTGTTCACTGCAATAAAAAATTTTTATATATTTTAATAATATTAAAATAATATTAATATTTGTTAACATATATAAATATTACACTAAAGGTGAAATTATCATTGTACTAAACTAGAAACTAACTCTTATGGAATATTTAATTTGTTTGCAGTCCAAATAAATTATATACGGACTATAAACTAATAAAAAAAATTCGAATATTCCCTGAGATGATGAGGATGAGTATCGAGTTATGGCAATACTCAAAACATCGTTGTATGGACAGCCAAATATATTAATAAAAAATAAATTAACTAAAATTTTTGTTATTGTCTTTTCATTTCGGTTTGAACTTTTCTAAGTTTTAAATAGCTTCTTTTCGTCATCAGACACAAAAAAAAATAACTTTACAAAAAATAAACACGATACCATATATGAAAAAATTATGTTTATAACTTTAACTGTACAATCAACAAGTAAATTTCGAATATAGTTCTTCTTATCCTATTCAAATCCTAAATTGATTTGGTATTTCTTTAAAATATTTTCAAATAGGATTAATTCTTAACTAATAAAATGGATTCGAGTAATTTACTTCATAAATATTGATATTTATTTACCCTCCTAAATTCTTCCATCGCGCAAAGAATGATTCGGCATTCATTTCTGTTGGTTCGAAGAATTTATTTACGGTCAGCGGCAATTTAATGCTAAATTTCTTGGGTACACCATTATATCGAAAATTAACTTCAATTGTCGGTGCATCTGAGTAATCCTCAATACACTCGGCTGTAAGTAATTGTTGTATTTGTGCACCAGCTTCAAGTGTTGGCTCAACCGATTTCATTTGAACATTTAACTTAAGCGCATTTTCTGCATCCCATTGCAAAATAGGTGTGAAATTCTAAACTCGAAATAATTTAATCATTTTAATATGTGTACAAAAATGTAAGGAACATATGATAAACTAACCGTCAGTGGTATTTGAGTTTTGTTGCCATAAAATAGACCTAGACGTCCCAGATTCAGTCGAAATTCGCTTTTTACTCCGATTTGTATTAATTCATTTTCAAAAAGAACTCCATTATTTTTAAACAGGAACTTTTTCGAATTATACACAGCAGTGTTATTGTTGCTGTACATATCGCCTAGAACATCAATTAATGTGCCACTATTTGTAGAATTATTTAAACCTGTATTAGATGGTGGAGTGCTTAAACCAAGAAGATCTGTGTTAGCGTTACTATTGACTCTGAGAAAGAAGAAAAATAATTAAAAAAAAACACAACATTTTATCTTTATATATATAATCTTACTTGTGGTTAGCATGAGTATTATTTTGGGTTAATATAGCTGGAGCCGGACTCTTTGATTCACGTATTTCATTCTCGGGCACACGACCGGGTTTCTTCTTCTTAAGAACGGCCAAAATAGAGCTTTCTCTTTCTGGAAACGAAGGCATTTCTTCCAATACGGTAGCCAAAACATCAGTAGAAGCCACAATACTTAATTGTAAATATTCGCTAGCTCGTTGTTGAAGTTCAGCATCTGCTGAACGCAAATTGCTATGCTGACGGAAAACTTCTTGAATATTGGTGCGTATTTCGGGGAAAAGATTTATAAACTTTATGTAAGTGGATAGTAGAAGAGCCCGAGTCATGGGTGAACAAAGATGATATTTCGAATGTAATAGCTTAAACTGAACTAACGGTGCAGATCGAGAATCGCCAGCAATGAGATTGCCAAATTCACCTAAAATATAGCCACCAACTTTTACCATATTTTCATGACAAGCTGGTGCTTGCAATGCTTCAAATACAGTTTTTGCAGCATATCCCTGCACCTCCTCTCGATTAATAACAATTTGTATTACACGATACCAAACCTCTTCGGAAACATAATCTCCAGCGATTCTTATTAAATTGAGTATAACATCAACATACCTAAAAGTAAAGTATATTATTTTTATCTGTAATTTTATTTACTTAAATTGTAATTTGATAAAAATCATACCAAGTGTAATCGGTTGCGTATTTTTCTGCCAAAATAGCTACTTTAAGTACCATTTCTTCGCGTATAGAATAATCAGCGGTCTCCAAATAGTTAAGCATTTCCTGTACAATTTCTTCGGCGTTGCTACGATCACACATTGCGTAAAGTAAATCAACAGCCATCTGACGAACAGACACATCCTTCTCCATCTATAATAAAATTTAATTTTAATCTTTAACATTTGTTAAGCAAAAGAAATTTAACTAGTCCAAAATCTACAAAATAATTCAGATATATAGTTTTTATAGTTTTCAACAAAAATATAGGAATGTAAAAAACTTAAATTATGTCAAAACGACTCGATATGATGTTGCTGTTGTAATCCGTTGGAATCTTTTAAAATCCCTTTGAAGGATGGTAAACCATACTTAGTCGTCGTTAAGACGAGTGGCTTCGGGACGTAGACCGGGAATATCTTCGCTTGGATAAACGGCAAATGTGGATTTTATAATTAAGAATAATAATTTTAAACATTTATTAAAGACAGGTATTTTGATTAAATCTTGACTATGCTGCATGTCAAATTTGGAAAATTTACTTTAATGTTGAAGGTTTTTATTTGAAAACTTAGCCATTTTTCTATCTGGCTAACATTAGCCTAAATAACATTGATTATAAAAGCGACAACTGACAAGTTATTGTTGTTGTAGCCCGCAGAGATTGTGTAGAGATTAGGGTTAGTGAGCGGTACTTGGACGTCAAAATTGACAAGTGGTTCTGGGACGTAGATTCGCTCGTACTTGAAACCATAATTAACAAAAAGATGCATCAGGTAGACAAATGACACGGCAATATAATAATTGCATACACTAGTTAGCCTCGCATGAGTTAACCTTTTATTTTAATAATCAATCTTGATTTTTTGTGAAGTGAGCTATAGCAGTTTATAGCGCAGTAGAAAAAGTTGTTCAATATAATAAAACAAAATATAAAAAAATGACTTACCTTCATTGACAATATAACGACCTCCTGATGCTTTTTCACCTCTTCGTGTGAAAACTCTGACGTAGCTAAATGGCACATAGATTCCAAAGCTAAATATCTCAAATTCGTTTCACGGTTACTCAGAAACTGTCCCAATTGATTACAAGCACGAACCAAAAGATTTGGTTCGCTATCGCTATGTATAATTAAATTTATTGCTTCGAATAGAACTGCATTTTTCGCATTTGAGTGTTGTACTTTCTTGCTTTTAGGCGGTTCCTGTGCCTTATTTAATATTGTTTCCAAAGTTTCATTAAGTCGTGCTCGAATTCCTGGCTCCTCAGTTACTGGATTATAATTCTGTAATAAGCGTAACAATTTAACTGAAAGCCACGGTGCTGGCACAAAGTAATATGTATAATCTTGCAAATCGGTATAGCTGGCAGTGACGATACGTGATAAACGTGATACAGCTAAGTTAACACAACCCTTATACTCTTCCGGATTGCGTTTCACTAAAGCATCAATAAGTGATGTGGCTGCCGTGACCACCCCCATATGCTGATCATTGAGCAAATGTATAATTCTTGAAGTCCATTCACCGCCAGGTATAATATCGGGACTTGAGCGGAAAAGCCGTAAGAGACAAAGCGCTGCAGATTGTTTTACAACATCCATTGTCTCGCTAATAACAAAAACAATGTAATTTAAATTTTTTACAAATTTTCAAATCAAGTCAATTCGCCACTTACCCAGATACCAATAACTTAGGGATTTCGTTTGAGAATGATTCAGCCATATCACGACTTCCGATATTTGCTATGCATTGCAATGCCAGATTAACATGAACTGGATTTCGGGACTGCAAATCATTTTTGATCGATTGAATGATGAGTCGTATTAAATCGCTATTTGTATTAACTAGTACAGAAATGAAGAGATAGCCCTGAAATATAAATTAATATACAATAAATTAAAAGCCTCTTATTGTATAGAAAGGAAATCAAAGACTAACAATTTGTTTCTCAGAATATTTATTCGAAGAAAGAAGATTGACTGCCTCCATATGACCAAAATCGATGTCGTGACCCAGTAGAAATATAAATAGCAATTTACAAACATATTTTTTCTTTTGATATCCATCAAGGGTTTTGTCTCCTTTAAATTTACTACGTATGTTCGCAAGCTCTTTATTTATCCGCTTCACTTCGGCTTCTTTGCTTTTACCTAAAAATGGTTAAACGCTTTAGTTTGTGGTCTTAAAATTTTTAATATAAATTGTTTAATATTTATTATTAAAGTAAATAAAAGAACCTAAAGGAAACTTTAATAACTTATACTCAGTTATTATTTTGGATTACGCACTTAAAACAAAACAGAATGAGTTTTAATAGAACTATAATAATGGTAGATGAGTGGATTGGCTACTACAGTAAATTATAATTAAATATTGACTTAACAGGATTTCGAGTAGAGATGTTATTCCTGATGTTTTTAGTATTAGCGGTTTTTAGATCTAGTGGTTTTAGTAATGGTATTTGTTAGTACTGATCAGCAAAATACTTCATAACAAAAAGTCGAAAGGTTTGCTTATTATAACCGTAGAGACAACAGTGAGTTTGTATTTAAATGTGGGACATTTTTTCTCATCCATTGTTGGCCATCGCATGCTTTGTATAATAGGATGGTATCTTAATAACGCATGTACTCCTTTTTTATTATTACTAAAATGTTTCGCGGTAAGGATTTCCATTTCTCTTCAGGTCAACGGTAAGCGACTATCAATCCTTACAGTCAACCAAACTATCACTGACGATGCCGATTGACTACTTGTGGTCATTTATATGTTTAAATTTTCGTACGGTTTCTCTGTCAAGTGAACTTGATCATTTTATTTATTCACGGGTTGGTTAATTTAAAAATTGTTACTCATCAGAGAACAGAGAGAGAGAGAGAGATAGAGAGAGAGAGAGAGAGAGAGAGAGAGATAGAGAGAGAGAGAGAGAGAGAGAGAGAGAGAGAAAAACCTCTATATCATGTTAAAGTTTTTCTTTTTGAGTATTGGTGAAACCATATAGAATTTGAAAAATTTCTTTTAGAGGTTGTTTTAGTTTATGCTTGTTTTTGATATGTATTTTATAGGTGCGTGAATTCTGTTAAATTGAGACAATAACTTCCGAACCAGTTCTTCCCCAGATGAAACTTTTTCGAGTCATATATTTGATGTAATTTCGTTATAATATGCTTAATAAATTAATTCCGATAAATCGATCAATTATAAGAGACATATGTTGATATAAATCGTTTTTAAAGTTTTTTTTATCGTTTTTAACTAAGGCATATTTTCAAAAGCAGTCTCTTATATGGAAACCATTATATGACAATAATCAGTACGTTACTTAGCATACATACAAGGAAGTTTTTGACAGGATTTTTGCAACATTACCACAAAGGGTCAAACCTTTGCAAATACATATGTGGCTCTTAACGTATTCTTAATTCAAAATTTATTTTATTTATTGAAATGAAGATTACAGAATCTCCTGATATATCTATGATTTATTGATATGAATCACTCTTCATATATGCATATCAATAATACAAACATATATAATCTCATTCAAGCGTACATTTCGAAATTGGCATATATTGCATACATTAAGACCGAAAAGTTTTCGGAAATTCTCATTTAAAATTCGCGCGCTGTATATTTTTCGATATTTTAAGTTTATGTAGTTTGGCAGCAATTAAGGACAATTACTATGCCAAAAATGAGCGCGATCTGTCAGACAGTTCGTTTACGGCAGCTGTTGAAACCAGTTCACCTCAGTAGTGCGTTGCGAAAAAAACAATGGAAAAAAATATTGAACAAAGAGTTTGCATCAAATTTTGTGTTTCGAACGAAATTTCGTGTGCAGAATCGTTGCGAATGCTACAAAAGGCTTATGGGAATCAGTTTTATCGAAAACTCAAGTTTATGAGTGGTACAAAGCCTTTCAGGACGGTCGTACGCCCGTCGAAGCCATTTCGCAACGCACTACTGAGGTGAACTGGTTTCAACAGCTGCCGTAAACGAACTGTCTGACAGATCGCGCTCATTTTTGGCATAGTAATTAAGGACAGGGCTGCCAAACTACATAAACTTAAAATATCGAAAAATATACAGCGCGCGAATTTTAAATGAGAATTTCCGAAAACTTTTCAGTCTTAATGTATATCACATCTAAATTCTATAATGTATGTATATTAACCTGAATAATGAAAAAGCTAAAAAGTAACAAAATCAAAATATTTCAATTGTAGAATTTTTGATAAGAGGTATTCATTAGCATGTAGTAAAACTTAACATATGTATGTGCCAATTAATAAAGAAACAACCTGTAGAGAGAGTATCAATGGGAACTAGTAACATTAGTAAGATCGTGAATAGAGAAAATTAAGTAATAATTGAATTTGAACAAAATGTTTATGACATTTAATATAAATTAAAAACAACACAAACATTTTTATTTGAACAATTTTATTTAATTAAATCAAGAAGTTGAAGAAATGCCGTAAGTATCGGTTCAAATAATTGCGCATTTTAGTACTGAATAAGTTGTTCTAACGATTCTATAAATTTGCGTCGATTAATATTCATTTGGATTAATAACTAAATCCCAAATCCGACACATTCACTAATTCATTCTTACTCCTAAATAACCCTCTTCCTTTGCACAGCTAAACCCATGTGTTCGGTTTTGTAATTCCCTTCATATTAACTTATAAAGCAGTGAGTAAATGAACCCTTTTGTAAGATTTGAAGATCAACCTGGCCCCAACTGTGCCCGAAACGTACCATTCAGTTCCTTCAACTAAAACGTAACATGCTCAGTACTACGGTATTGGTGCTGACAGGTCACTGCATACCAGGAAGATATGCTATTAGACTGGCTCTACTCTATAATGATTTTTATCGTAGTCTACACCTAATGGGTTAGTGTCCATCATTGGCTAGAAAAAGATTTAAAATCTTCGAGGTCTCAACCTTATGTGTCAGTGCCCATCATTGGCTAGAAAAAGATTTTAAATCTTCAAGGTCTGGATCTCAACTGTAAGTGTGCATCATTGGCTAGAAGATTTAAAATCTTCGATCCTGCTCTCATCCTGCAAATTTAGGGATTTGGTCAAGTTTAGAAACTTGTCGTCGTTGACTTCTAATCTAGATGCGAAAAAGACTAAACCGTGGTTTCACAACGAGTCAGTGTTTGAGTTCAATTGATCTTTGGATACAAGTCTGACCATACAACCTAACCTAATCTATCTGTTTTATAGATTCTTGCGGGCCACAACAATAACTAAATACTAATAGTGACCGCATTTCAATTAACACAGTTTCTTACGGGGCATGGCTGCTTCCGTGAATACTTATACCGGTTTAGGCTAGCAAGTAACCCGTACTGCCGGTTTTGTCCAGATAAAATTGAGAGTCCTGACCATATTATTAGAGACTGTATAAGATTCGTAGATACTAGACAAAATCTAGAGACACTAATTGGTGAATCCAGCCCTTCTACTATGGTAATGCAGATGTTGGCAAGCATCGAAGAATGGAGCTTTTACAAGAACATAATCTCTAGAACAATAAATACTGTTAGAGCGGACGAAATACTTAGTACACAATCGGAGTGAAAGCACGCTAAGTGCTCTTATAACATGCCCTGTGAAGAAATACCTTAACTGGTCGTACTGCAAGGATTTTCAGGATTTTGAGCTGAGAATGAGGGGACTTTTTAGTCCGTAGGCATGTGTGACTTAATTTGAGTCGTGCATGAATCGGGCATGCAAATGGTACGGGCCATCTTTTAAAGATTTTTCCCCTAGGTCCGATACCAAAACAAAAAAAAAAAAAAATAGTGACCGCATAAACAAAATGAAAAGTATTTGTTTTCCATCTAACATCTTTTTTTTTCTATATAAAAGATTAACTATAAAGGCGTCTGAATAATTTTATGATAATGTAATTATAGTCTATAATAAAAAGCACCTATAAAATTATGTTCAATTAAATTTGTGTGCAAGTAAATGTGTTTAAGAATGAAATTGATTGCAGAATAAAATTATTGCTTATCATTAAACTTTAAAAATAGTATAGACGGCGCTTACTTGTACCAGTCTCAGTAGGTTAGGCGCTAGTAAATATATACATACATACACATTCATACATTAATATATTTAAAGATATCTGAATGAAGTCAATTTTTTGCTTACGATTTCACACCATGTATTGAGTAGAAGCTTTCGATAGTAATATAAATCAACAATTTAGATAACTGAATATGCGATCGTCGATCGTCAATCGTCGATCGTCATCATCATCAGCATCAACGGAACAAGCAAGAAAGTTTACAATAAAAAATTAAACAACTACATCAATTCAGCTTTTATACAAACAAAGAACAAGAAATGTTGCATAAAAAATAAATAAAATTAAAAAAAGTTGTTGACATTTGACGCCCCTGCACTCGTAGACGCCGCAATCATGATTGGGATTTCGCTTTTAATTACAAAACAAAAGTATATATTGGATGAGTTTGATTTGGTTTGTATGTATGGATGTAGCCGACGTTTGGTGAAGATCCAATAAACCAATTTATTTCAAATATTTAATCTTATTTTATTTATAAGATAAGAAAATTAAGCAGACAAAAAATATATTAATCTAAGAATAGAGAATAATATAGAACAGACATATATAAGATAATATATATACATTATATATATATATAAAAAAATTTCATAAATAAACAAAGACAAATAAAGAAAGTAATTGAATCAATACTGCAATTTGCAGATTAATATTTAACAGAAATTCCAGTCTCGCATCTCAAACGTTTGAAGTATTTTTAAATCATTAGTTGAGGTATAAAATAGATTAAAAATTGAAGTTCAAATTCAGAGTTTAATCATAATAAATGGGACAGAACCAAATACAATTACTGGCAAGATTGAAAACATCACAAAACCAATGAAAAGAAAAGAAAACAGTGACAGCATAACTACATTTTACTATAAACATATATAATTTTAGAATGAGAAAACCCGATTATCAGTCCCGTGTTTATAGTTTCATTTTCTACCCATTATTCATAAAATATATAGATTTTAGGTAACATGATTAATAATAAATAATAACATTAACATTTTAGTAAGAAGCAGCAACACCAATGATGGGGCTAGAACCTTTCTGTAGATTAGAACACAGTACCCTCCTTTATCTCATAAAAATGAATGAGAACTACAACAAAAAGCATTACTGAGATAATTTACCACGATTAACACAATCCAAATCACTTATTGGTACCTTTAGCAATCGGAGATATCAGAATTGTATGGACTGTGTCAAAAGAAAAACTTAGAATCAGCAGAGAAATCTTAACAGAGCATTGTAAATTAAAATACCACTTTACGAGACTGGGCATATATATGGATGCAAACTGTAGATTCTACGAAGAGTATGTAGAATCAGCCATACATATGCTATATCAAAAAACACTTCATTCCACTAAAAGCAATCAATAGAGTGCTGCCTGAATATACATAGTCAAAATACTTTCGCCCTTAACTTATCATATAAGGATAAGCCATAGGGAATCGCCATAGGGCCATAGGGAATATACATAGTCAAAATACTTGCGCCCTTAACTTATCATATAAGGATAAGCCATAGGGAATCGCGTCTTCTCAAAAGAACGCTGTTCGTTTACAAGCAGTTTGAGATTTTTACTTTTAAGTTTATTCTGCAGATTTGACGTACGAACAGTGTCTGGACCTTGATATAACAAAAAAGACCACTACTACAATCTAGCCTAACTTAAGGGCGACCATTCTCCCATTCTCTTTTTACTATGAATATTATTGAATCACATATTACGAAGGGCCACTATACATTTATGCCGCCTAACTACATTAGCATTTAATAACAGCTTTTAATAATTATAGACAAAAAATAATTATTATAATAAAGCAAATACTGATCATTTACTTTCTGACCATTTTTAAATTTGGTCATGAATATTGGCATAAACGTTTTGCACTACTTTTACTTTTACATTGCCAAGCAACCATGTCTAAAACAAAAACTTTCTAATTGTAAAATATATAAATAGAAATAGTTGTACATAATTAAATATAAAAGAAATCTAAAAAAAATTACAAGTACAAAGTGAATTCGTATTTATCGAACATTCAACACCCTTTACACAGATAATTATGCTAAATATTAATCCATTAATTTAATGATATATTTTTTAAGATGTTAAAGTCAGCTACTTTTCTTATTTATTGATTTGACCTGTCCGGATTCCAAAAAATCCCCATGCACAAGTAAATTTTATTAACTTACTTTAAAAACTGGAGACTCAGCTTCGATATTCTGACAATCAAAAAGAGACTTATACCGCTCTTCATTATATTCATTAATCCTCAAATACGATATCTGTTAGACCACATTATTAACACTTTGTGAACATAAACTACTATAAATTTACAATATATTGACAAGAGAATCTAATATTATAAGCAGTTTTTTTTGAAATTTTGAACCGTATATCAGTCTGACTTATTTTCCAGAACAAGATAAATATATACAAGAACAAAAAAATTGTTATTGATGTCTATAACTGGGCTATAACTGCAAAAATGTTAAGCATTTAGCTGATCTGTTTCAGAGTTACCAAAAGTAAACTAATCTTTCCCTGAATTTTGCGAAACTTTATCTGGATAAGAAGAAGACGTCGCGTTATTTTAAAAACGATGGTTAGTATAGCACGCCCATTTCTGGCAACTTTAAAGTCAATGTAGATATTTGTATCAATATTGGCATTTCACAAACCTACTTGGAGAATATCATTCATTTAGTTTACTTATTACAGATTGTAAAATGAAATTGAATGAAAAGCAAAACATTGAGTACTTCTTCACTATGCACAATAGATAATCTAAAGAAATTGCTGACAATTTGCTTGAGTTATAAAAGAAATCTCAACAATAGAGCAAAAGTACTATAAATACTCCCATATTTGATTAGTTTTACACCATACCGAAATATGGACAAGACAAACTATAACTATAACTGATAAACTATTACTATTACTAGCGAGTTTTTTTGAGCTTGAGAAGATCTTTGAACCTGATTTCCACCATGCATAACTTCTACAAGGTTACAACAACAACGTATATTATTAAAATTCTAAAAACATTGAGACTATAAGATTATTTTCTAGGTTCTAGAAACGGACAAGTCTACATCTTCCTATTTTGACACAAACAAATCCCACTCACTACTATTTATAGGAACATAAAAAGCAAATATATTATTAAAATTAAAAAACAATGAGACTATAAGACTATTTGTAAGGTTTTAGGAGCGAAAGGGTCTACGTCCCTATCTTTTCACACGAACAAATATTACTTGTTTCTCTTAACAGCAGCTCTTTTAGCTTTACAACAATACAATTAATGATAGAGGTTAACTTCAAACTTGTGTAACCTTCACCAAAGAGAAATTTAGGACCTATTAAGAATATATCTGCAATCCTTTAATAAGCCACAGTGAGATTTTCTGTAATTATAATCAAATCTTCTTTAGTCCGTTTATTTTAAGTAATATAATTTTATTTCTAGAAAGTAACAATTAATTTATAAAAATACTGAAGAGAATCTAAAGAAGGCTAGTTACTGAATATTTATAACGATCTAAATTGAACGCAATAAATGCTTAAGTAATTAATTTAGTAATATATCTTATATAGATGATTTTAATAACTAAAATATATAAGATTTTATAATATCTAGAATATTTTATATATATATATTGTAAATTTTTTAATATGACTTACAGTTTCTTATATCCGATATAAAGACTGCCAGGCCTCTCATACCATCCCCCCGCACAGGTGCCATTGTAGTTAATTTATTAATTTTCGTTGATTTTTTATATACCTGGGATCAGAAGAAAACTTTATGCGCTGGCTTTTCTCTATACCGCCAACGCTGTTTTACGGTGCTTAGTAACTAGTATTGGTCCGTCAGTTGTTGTACTTCCTCCAATCGCAATGGTTGCTGTTATCGATATTTGTAACGAAGCTTTCGATCAAAAAAGATTTTTAATTGTATTCGATGATTGATAAGTGCTTCTTTCGGATCGTTAATTTAGATTTGATCGAACTCAATTGAACCTGTTAAATTGAAAATTCGAAATCAATCAATAATAATTGAAGTCATATTTAAATTTATTTAATATTAAGGTTTTTAAAAACAACAACACAAGTTTCAAAATAGATTTGAGTTTCAAAATTAAAATTTAGTTTTATTCGACTTTTAAAATAAATTTGATTTGAAACTGTAAGTATTAATGTTAATGCGATATTTATAAAATTATTTAAATATTTTTAATTGTATTTTCAAAAATATATTCATATATTTTTTGTTGTTTTATTTATGTTGTTGCATAAAAA